>NC_134364.1:101450122-101612622 GCF_048569485.1 Anomaloglossus baeobatrachus | reverse complement strand
GGGAGTTTGGTGCAAGGACCTGCACACAGCCCAAACCTCTCCCCAATATTAGTGTCCGGCCTGAAAAATGTTCTTCTGGATGAGGCAGCAATAACTGCTTCTAGAGCCCGGAGACTTATGGAGGGGTGGCGTGACCAACAGCTCTCTATAAATGGAGAATTGCCTTAAAAAGGGGAAATTAAAGCTAAGAGCAGCTGTCACTTCAGAGCCCAAATTTAAAGGGAAGTTCCTCTCACCTTGTTATTGCCTCTCCTTCTGCCAAAAGCCAAAACCTATTTGTTTTTCATCCCCACTGTACCATGCCATTGTGAGGCTTCAGGCCTCAATGGCCACTGAGCTTAGAGTGTCACTAGCAGGTTGTGCAGAGACACAGAGAGACTGGAAGAGTCACATCAAGGCAGAGAAGTGGCCACTGAGCTTAGAGTGTCACTAGCAGGTTGTGCAGAGACACAGACTGGAAGAGTCACAGAAAGGCATAGAAGTGGCCACTGAGCTTAGAGTGTCACTAGCAGGTTGTACAGAGACACAGAGAGAGACTGGAAGAGTCACAGAAAGGCATAGAAGTGGCCACTGAGCTTAGAGTGTCACTAGCAGGTTGTACAGAGACAGAGAGACTGGAAGAAGTCACAGAAAGGCAGAGAAGTGGGCTTCCTCTGGCCACATCCCACACTGATAACCGCTCCATTGTGAACAGTGCCCTTTGGAAGTGGATGATCAATGTCCCACACCTCCAGGCACATTTAAGGGAGGTGAGATGCCCCAAAGTGTCACGTCAGACCATTTGTTTATATCAGTGTGGTCTGTGTGCTAGATGACTTGCAAGGTTATACATACACACATTGCCTGGGAATGTGACTTTTTCTGCATGTTCACCCCCCCCCCCCCATGCTCGAGCCTCACCTGGTCTGTCAGGAAGGAGGGCTTGTAGGAGCCGTCAGTGGAGGTATTCCCCGTCCCCCGCAGAGACTTCATATGAGACACGGCCATGCGCAAAATAGTCAGCTTGTCGGGTTTGCGTGCCAGGGCGCTGCAGGTGGGCACCATGTCGGAGAGCTCGGTGATGTAGGCCGTCATTTTGTTCCTTCTCCTCCGCTCGATCTCGCTGTGATTCTCCCTGCAGCAGAACATTAGAGAGAATGGTCACTGCAGAAAAGGGAAGAAGGTGGAGGGGCAAAAATGGAGGCAGACCACTTGTTCTGGGTTATGAAACGCTGTGCCAACATGCTAGCCATGCATGTCCGCGTGATGAGAGAAAGCCACAAAACGTTAGTGTAATACTACACATATGAGTTACATAGCTGGCGCCTGCCTCTAACGGGCCGCTGATGGGTGGCCATGCCCGTCAGCAGCCTCCTGAATGCTCCTCTGTTGCCTCCATCTTTGCACTCCCATATGTAGCACAGGGATTGCAGGTTCAAAAAAACTTAAAAAAAAATGAATCAAGACCCTTTTCCCTAATTAATAAAAAAAAAATGCATATGTAAGAGTCCAAATTATCAAAATGATTCAATAAACAACAAAAAGAAAAAAAAAAGGTAAATGACAATGAACTGAAGTGTGAGTGCAGCTCCGGAGAGAGAAAAGCTGCAAAGTAAGTCAAGTAATATATGGGCAGAGCTCACTAATGAGGTCTCTATGTATTCATTGGAAAACGTTGGTCACTTGGGGTCTTACAACAGCCTCTGTGCTCAACTACACAGGTCCATGCAATAGATATTGACCCCTTTAAAGGAAGTGTGTGGGGGGTTAGCCTAAAATACATGTGTTTTAGGCTAACATTTTTTCTATTAGTTTTCATTAAAAATTTTGCATCGCTTGGCTTTTACAGGGCCTTTTAAGAAGGAGTTAACTGAGGATCTGTTAGTGAGCTCACTCTGACAGGAACATTTTTTTGTCTAAGCAGAATTTTCACCGCAGTACAGATGAGCTAAGAAAAAGGCAGATTACAGACGTACAAACTACCCCGTCAGAGCTCACTGTCAGATTCTCAGTTAACTCATTCTGTAGCCAGTGATATAGTGAGCCCATTGTAGGCAAATGGTGCAAAAAATATGTATATTACTATACTGCTACAGCAATAAACTAAATCGCACCTATAAACACACAGAATAGTTTACAACATAAAATCGGTGCTCAGATTAGTGGGGCACCCGTGACTCAATGATGAGAAAACCTCCGGCATATTGGGTACACCGTTACACTGCCACTCATGTACAGCCTTCCCATGGGCAGAAGGGACATGTGCATTGTGTAAGGACCGTAAGAAAGTGCCGGACAGGAAGGAAGCGGAGGCAGCTGGAAGCCTCAACAGCTCCTACCTTGCAAGTCTTTCCTTATCTGCTGAACTCTGCTCATCGTCTGACCTGGAAATAGAACCAGCTCCACTGAGAGGAGACCTAGAAGTTGGTAAGCCTAGGGTGGTCACATGCACACCTGTAGGACGGCCCTCACCGGACGCCGGGAGGCCACTCGGCCCTCACCGGACGCCGGGAGGCCACTCGGCCCTCACCGGACGCCGGGAGGCCACTCGGCCCTCACCGGACGCCGGGAGGCCACTCGGCCCTCACCGGACGCCGGGAGGCCACTCGGCCCTCACCGGACGCCGGGAGGCCACTCGGCCCTCACCGGACGCCGGGAGGCCACTCGGCCCTCACCGGACGCCGGGAGGCCACTCGGCCCTCACCGGACGCCGGGAGGCCACTCGGCCCTCACCGGACGCCGGGAGGCCACTCGGCCCTCACCGGACGCCGGGAGGCCACTCGGCCCTCACCGGACGCCGGGAGGCCACTCGGCCCTCACCGGACGCCGGGAGGCCACTCGGCCCTCACCGGAGGCCGGGAGGCCACTCGGCCCTCACCGGACGCCGGGAGGCCACTCGGCCCTCACCGGAGGCCGGGAGGCCACTCGGCCCTCACCGGAGGCCGGGAGGCCACTCGGCCCTCACCGGAGGCCGGGAGGCCACTCGGCCCTCACCGAAAGCTAGGAGGCCCCTCGGCCTTCACGGGAAGCGAGGAGGCTCCTCGGCCTTCACGAGATGTGAGGCAGCCCCTCGGCCTTCACGAGATGCGAGACAGCCCCTCGGCCTTCACGAGATGCGAGGCAGCCCCTCGGCCTTCACAGGAAGCAAGGCAGCCCTTCGGCCTCAACCTTCTACTGAAAGCAAGGGAGGCTTTGTTTCTCTGCTCTTAGGCTTTGTGCGCACTAGAACTGTCAAGTTTCTCAAGAAAATTTCTTGAGAAACTTCTGGGAGAGGAAGATTTCCGGACCTCCGGAAAAAATCCGCACCAAATCCGCATGTGGATTTGCCGCGGATTAGCAGCGATTTTCCCGCAGGTTGTTCCCTGCGGATTTTGCAGGCTGTACTGCCGAAATCCGCAGGGTACCTGCGGAAAAGAATTGACATGCTCATTTTCTCAAGAAATTTTCTCAAGAAAATCTTCTCAAGGAAATTTCTTGAGAAAAATCCGCAGCGTGCGCACAGCTATTTTTTTTTCACATAGGATTTCCTGGGAAATGTCTGCACAAAGATTGCAGAAATTTCTCAAGAAATTTCCGCGGCAAATCCGCGGGTAAAACGCACTAGTGCGCACATAGCTCCTGTCAATGAAACTGCATACAGAAATAACAGAGGCTGTCAGGTCAATCAAAACACATGACAATAGCAAGAGCTTGAATGTGAGGGAGAAAGCAAGTTCCTGCACCATAGTGCTGACAGAATGCTGGCAAAGAAAAAACCCCCACTTAAATGAAATGAATGCAGAATTACTGAGCCTGAGAAAAAAAAAATAGCTCCTAGATATAATAGTCTGATATATATGCACCATATAGAGGAACATTGGTCTTTGATTCTAAAAACAAAGAAAACACTACAACTCCCAGAATGCAGCACAGCGGAGAGGAGGAAGCGATCTACACGAGTCCTGCAGCCCGAGAGCAACAGGAAACCAATGACATTTATATTCACTGGGAGAAATGGCAGCGAACGGCGAGGAAGTGCGTCAGCGACTGCGGCTCTGCTGCCTCCGAGACGTCTGAGAAGGTGGTTAACCACTTAAGAGCCAAAGGATTAAGGAAGCAATCAATGACCAGCAAACAGAGCAGATGGAGGTGGTGGGAGCACCAAAGTATTGCATTCAGGCCATGTCTACGGTCAAGCATTGCAATAATCAACTTTCACTGGGGGCGCTCTTTCATTGGTGCTTATGGGAAACCACCTGTGGTGAAAAATGGTATTGCAGCTGGTAATAAATGACTTGACGTTCTGCCCTCGTTGTGATTACCTCAGGACTCAGACACTTTCCATCAAAAGAAGCCCATGCCCTTTAATCATTAGGCTAGTTTCTCAGGCTAAAATAGTAAACGGGTCGACATTATGTGTTTGTCCAAGGGTCAGGTCATCAACGAGGGACAAACACAGGAAAGCTAGGCAAAAAAAAGGATATTCATATCTGCCACCCCTCAGTATCATCTAATTTTAAAAGCTTGTAGAGGCAACATGGGGATTGCCACGAGTCACATGGGCTCATGTGGAGGCAGATATCGGCCGTATCACACATCCAGCATCTGTCCCCAAAAGCAGAGATCAGAGTTGGCTCTGATCGCTGCTGTCAAACCCTTAAATGCCAACCTCACAGTTTACCGATGGGTCGTCACGACAGCCAGGGGCACGCTGAGGGTCCCCAATGTTCCCATAGGCCTGGCTTCATATAACAGACCAAGGTTAGGACTATTAGTGCTAAAGTATCACAGTATGTCAGATGAACAAAATATTCTGGGTTCAAAAGCACGAAGGAACACACAAAAAGGGAAGAAAAAAATACAGTGGCACCTCTGTTTAAGAGCAACTTGGTGAGCGAGTATTTCGCCTAATGAGCAAAGCTTGCTGTAAATTTGTACCTCTGTTTACGAGCAAGCTTTGTTGTACGAGCAAATACTCACCGCACACACTTCCGGTTCCATACTTTTACTGCGCTCTGAACCGCACAAACCACACAAACACGCACGCACACATATTATGATCACCTTACCTTCCATCACTGGCCTCCTGGATCTTGTTGTCCACAGGTACATTATGTGTATTGGTAACCATCACGACCGATGACGGAGCTTCCGCTGTCAGCCGCTTCTCAAAGGCAGCGTGCTGACCAATCAGAGGTAAGCGGCTCCTGCTTTTGACGTCAGCGCTCTGGCAGCAAAAGTTCTTCCATCTTGACGATGGTTACCCAATACATATCCTGAGGCTGGCGATGGAACGGAAGGTAAGGTGAGCATAATATGTGTGTGTGTGTGTGTGTGTGTGTGTTTGTGGAATGGCACAATAAGGGACCAGGATGGGACATTGAACAAGTTGTGGAAGGAATTGTCTGCATTGCAATGATTTCCTATGGGAAATTTTGCTCTGCTGAACGAGTAACTTTGTTAACAAGCACAGTCCCAGAATGGATTGTTCTCGTAAACCAAGGTTCCTCTGTATACAAATATTTTTTTAACTAAAGTTAATTATTAAAAATAAAAGTTTAAAAAAAAACTATAAAAAAGTTTGTAAAAAAAAAAGTAATATTACAAAAGTTTACGAATATTAAAAAAAAAAGTTTAGAAATAAACACAGCTTAAGAATAAAAAAGAAAGTTTAATTATAAATAAAATTATATATATATATATATATATATATATATATACATACATACATACACACACACACACACATACATACGGTATATACACATACATACAGTACAGACCAAAAGTTTGGACACACCTTCTCATTCAAAGACTTTTCTTTATTTTCATGACTCTAAAAATTGTAGATTCACATTGAAGACATCAAAACTATGAATTACCACATGTTGAATGAAATACGTAAAGTGTGAAACAACTGAAAATATGTCTTATATTCTAGGTTCTTCAAAGTAGCCACCTTTTGCTTTGATTACTGCTTTGCACACTCTTGGCATTCTCTTGATGAGCTTCAAGAGGTAGTCACCGGAAATGGTTTTCCAACAGTCTTGAAGGAGTTCCCAGAGATGCTCAGCACTTGTTGGCCCTTTTGCCTTCACTCTGCGGTCCAGCTCACCCCAAACCATCTCGATTGGGTTCAGTTCTGGTGATTGTGGAGGCCAGGTCATCTGGCGTAGCACCCCATCACTCTCCTTCTTAGTCAAATAGCCCTTACACAGCCTGGAGGTGTGTTTGGGGTCATTGTCCTGTTGAAAAATAAATGTTTGCCCAACTCAACACAAACCGGATGGAATAGCACGCCGCTGCAAGATGCTGTGGTAGCCATGCTGGTTCTGTATGCCTTCAATTTTGAATAAATCTCCAATAGTGTCACCAGCAAAGCCCTCCCACACCGTCACACCTCCTCCTCCATGCTTCACGGTGGGAACCGGCCATGTAGAGTCCATCCGATCACCTTTTCTTCAAAGACACGGTGGTTGGATCCAAAGGCCTCAAATTTGGACTCATCAGACCAAAGCACAGATTTCCACCGGTCTAATGTCCATTCCTTGTGTTCTTTAGCCCAAACAAGTCTCTTCTGCTTGTTGCCTGTCCTTAGCAGTGGTTTCCTAGCAGATATTTTACCATGAAGGCCTGCTGCACAAAGTCTCCTCTTAACAGTTGTTCTAGAGATGAGAAGGTGTGTCCAAACTTTTGGTCTGTAGTGTGTGTGTGTGTGTATGTATGTATGTATGTATGTATGTATGTATGCATGCATGCATGCATGTATGTATGTATGTATGTATGTATGTATGCATGCATGCATGCATGCATGCATATATATATATGCATGCATTATATATATATATATATATATATCTCTATATATATCTATATATATATATATCTCTATATATCTCTATATATCTATCTATCTATCTATATATATATATATATATATATATATATATATCTATATCTATATCTATCTATATATATATATATATATATATATATATATATATATATATATATATATATATATATATATATATATATATAAGAATTAAAAAAAAAGTATATTAAAAATTAAAAAAGAGATTGACCAAAGTTTTTTTTTTACTTTCCAAAATTTTATATTCGGACATGCCCCAAAATAGTATTAGGAAAAAATACAGCTTGCCACAAATAAAATAAAAGAACAAAAAAACAAAAACAAGCCCATGCACAGCTACATTGATAAAGAAAATAAATTATTATTATTATTATTTAATAAAAAATTAGGGGTCTCTATAAACAATGACAATTGTATCAAAGAAGAAAAGGAGGAAAAAAGGGAGTACAAAAACTATAAATTGGAGGGGTTGAAATATTCATTGTGAGCGTTTTTAGACCCTGGGTGATAAAGCTGTACCTTTGGGGAATATGTACTCACCTGGCGAACCTCTCCTTGTCATTAGGGAGCTGATCATCATCACATCTGCAAAACACAAGGTGAAGAGACTAATTAGAGATCAGATAACCTGGGGCCTCCAGAGCGGAGTCAGTGCCGCCCGCACGGCAGGAGGCACCCGGATGGCTCCGCTGCGGAGATCCTATGGTGTCCGAGCAGAAAATCCACATACCTCCATTATCACATGGATCTAAAGAATCAAAGGGTACCTTCACACTTTAGCGATGCAGCAGCGATCCGACCAGCGATCTGACCTGGTCAGGATCGCTGCTCCATCGCTACATGGTCGCTGGTGAGCTGTCAGTCAGGCAGATCTCATCAGCGACCAGTGACCAGCCCCCAGCCAGCAACGACGTGCAAGCGACGCTGCGCTTGCACGGAGCTGGCGTCTGGAAGCTGCGGACACTGGTAACTAAGGTAAACATCGGGTATGGTTACCCGATGTTTACATTAGTTACCAGCGCACACCGCTTAGCTGTGTGTGCAGGGAGCAGGGAGCCGCGCACACTGAGCGCTGGCTCCTTGCTCTCCTAGCTACAGTACACATCGGGTTAATTAACCCGATGTGTACAGCAGCTACATGTGCAGAGAGCCGGAGCCGGCAGCACAGGCAGCGTGAGAGCGGCGGAGGCTGGTAACTAAGGTAAATATCGGGTAACCACCTTGGTTACCCGATGTTTATCTTGGTTACAGCTTACCGCAGCTGTCAGACGCCGACTCCTGCTCCCTGCTTGCTTCATTTGTCGCTCTCTCGCTGTCACACACAGCGATCTGTGCGTCACAGCGGGAGAGCGCTTTTGAAGAAAACGAACCAGGGCTGTGTGTAACGAGCAGAGATCTCGCAGCAGGGGCCAGATCGCTGCTCAGTGTCACACACAGCGAGATCGCTAATGAGGTCACTGCTGCGTCACAAAAAGCGTGACTCCGCAGCGATCTTGGCAGCGAGCTCGCTGTGTGTGAAGCAACCCAAACTCTACCCCGCTATCATCATTTGTTTGGTTTTTTCACCACTTTCCAAGAAAGAAAGAAAAAAAAAATAACACAATTCAACCCTTGTTTAATAGCATTCATTGTGAGCCAAAAATAATCTGGTAACGGGGTTACAGCGCAACCAAAAACTTGTATAGGGTTTTTTGTTTTTGCTTTTATTTTTTAGGTGATAGACATAATTCAGTGCTTAAAAAAAAAAAAAAATACAAAACACTAACAAAAAAGTAAATACGAATAGTATTAAAGTAATAATAGAACAATCATAAAAAAAAAAAAAAATTTTAATAGAATAAAATTAATAGACTAATAATATACAGAACATCAATAACAATAAAATCTAAGAAATACAGTTAAAAAAAAATTAGAGGAAAACACTAAAATTAATAGACTAATAATAAAATACAGAATATAAACATCATAATCTAAAAATAATAAAACTAAAAAACTTAGTAATATACTAAAATAGACTAATAATAATAATAATAATAATATACAGAATATATATATATATATATATATATATATATATATAATATATATATATATATATATATATATATATATATATATAGATATATATATAAAATATATAAACAAAAAATATAAAAATAATTACAGTAATATACAAAATTAATGGATTAATAGAATACAAATAAAAATATTAGTAATATTAATATACAATAAAAACTACAAATAAAATCAGTAATATAAAATATAAATAAATATAATAATCTTAATAAAGTAAAAAATAGTAATATAATTTAATAACATTAATAATATATTAATAATAAATATAATATATAATAATATTATATATTATAATATATTAATAATAAAATAATAATTATAATATATTAATAATAAAATACAAATAAAAAACACGGAAAAATTAATAAAAAAATAAAATGATAAAAAAATAACAAAACAGAAATAAAATAAAAACAAATAATAAAATTAATCATATAAATGATAAAATACAAATATTTAAGAAAAATAATAAAATAGACAATGATCACTTTTTACTCCAGATCTTTGGGGGAGGGGAAATGGACACAAAACAGCAAATCAGGGTTTCCATAAATAAATTATATATATTATTTATTATTTTTGTCTTTATTTTTTCCAATTGGGAAGAGAAACTTAACATTTTGTTTCTTATTTTTTTGCAAAACTGTAGTGTTTTGCAAGTCTCACTAGGCAATTTGAGGCTGCAATCGTCCAATGATGGCGCAATATTCTTGAACATTACAACATCATATAGCAGAAATGACAATTTCCTATGACCAGAAGTACAAAGATGGTGACAACGGCTGGTGGTGACCCTTCAGAACCGCGTGACGGATGGACGCAGCATTTTAGGTGTTGGAGCAGCAGTGATCAGAGCCAGCTCCAGTCGCTGATCAGCATTTCCACGTCTCAGCTTGCTCTCATAAATTGACAACAACAGCTTGATGGTTTTTATTTATTTATTTTTTAATTGTCCCCAGTCTGGGCAATCCTATATGGGTGTATTAGCTGCACAGGGCTGTCCTGGTCGTTACAATGTACTATTGTAGGAACAGCACAGTAGAGCGGATATACTGCAGCAATGGGGATAGGGTCATGGAAATGCCAATTGTGCCGACCGTACCTGAGGAATTTACTGCTGGAGTCGTCATCGTCATCATCATCGAAGTCCAATCTGAGGAAGAAAGAAAACAATTGCCTTAAATGGTGCGCAGGTTACTGACCCGCGTAAATCAGGTTTTTATGCTTCTCTATGGTCATCCGATAATCGGATCGTACCCGGAGCGACGCTTGTTGGCTCTCTGCACCATGGACCCCCCGGCCTGAGAGCTGGATCCCGGGTTTCCTGAGGACACGGCGACTCCCAGAGAAGAGATGTCCGACGCCATCTCTGCAGAAACAAGAAAGAAAGAACAGAAATCAACGGAGACGGTCACTGTACAGAGAACATGGACGTGTAAGGACGGGCGACACACGCAATGACGGCAGGACAGGGCCCGGGACACTGACACCCCGAAATCTCCCCGTATACCCCCCTACACCAACTGTGGGATCTGTCATCATCAATCATCTCCATCATCAGCTCTAAAAATCATCCACCACCATCATCAGCCAAATCTATCATATAAAACACCCATAAACCAATCAGCCGTACCATCAATTACATCCAGCATCATCCATAAAATCAATTATTTCTATCAGTCATACAGATCATCATTCACTATATCAATCATCAGATGCATCAATCGCATCCTATAAACCATCCACACCCCTAGTTATATTCATCATCCACAGCATCAATAACATATCTATCATCAAAATCATCACTATATTGACTGTCAATCTCAGACCCAAATCATCCATTACATGTATCATCATCCATACCCCCAGTTAATCACACAAAAACATCACTCATACCATATAAATCATCATCTGCGGTACAGCATCAAACTCACACATAAAACTTAAATTAATTGCATCTATCATCATACATACCACCCATTCACCAACACCATCAATCATATCTATTGTCACAATCATCCATACCACCAATTATATCATCCATAGCCCCATTTTTTATCATCAAATATAATCATTCACATTATCATTATTCAAACACCAGTACCTAACCCTAATTTATTCATTATATCGACGATCGTCATCATCCATATCACCATGTACACTACTGAGACCATCAATCATAAAATCACCATCCAGAACATCCATTATATTGCCCATCCTCATACATATGCATCATCATAATCCATATGCTTCATCATCATTATTATCATCATCATAATCCATAGGCTTCATCATATAATCATTATTCATATGCATCATCATAGTCCATATGTATCATCAACACCATAATCCACATGAATCATTATAATAATCCATGTGCATCATAATAATCCATATACATCATAATTCATATGCATAATCAATCATTATCATCATCGTCCATATGCATCATCATAATCCATATACAAAATCATCATAATCCAAATATATCATCATCATCATCATCATCGAGGTTTCAAATGTGCTTGGGTGCAGGACCCGGGCCCAGGATTCTGAATACTGACCCAGCACTGGGGAAATTAAGAAAAAATATCATCCACATCCTGGGCCGCTCATCATTGCTCTTCCATATGCACTGCTTTCCCCGCCCACCCTGGCGTCTGTGATTGGTTGCAGTCAGACGCGCCCCCAGCCTGTGTGACAGCGTCTGACTGCAACCAATCACAGGCGCCAGGACGGCCGGTGGGCGGGGAAAGCAGTTCAACTGTCTGTCGGTCAGTATCGTGGTATAAAAATAAATAGAAAAATTGTTGTACGGTCCCCCCATATTATTATACCCAGCACAGATAAAGCCTCAGCTACAGCCTGCAGCCCCCAGCCGTGCGCTTATCTTGGCTGTGTATCACAATAAGAGGAATCGGAAGAGGCTTTTTTTTCCTCTAATTATTTAAACAATTTTAAAAAAACAGAGTGCGGTCGTCCTTCCAATTTTGATACGCAGTTAAGGTAAAGTCTGACAGCTGGGGGCTAGAATTCTTCGGCTGGGAAGACCCATGCTTATTGGACCGCCCCCCCAGTCTAAAACTAGCAGCCTGCAGTTGCCCAGAATTGTAGCATCCATTAGATGCGACAAGCCCGGCACTTTACCTGGCTCTTCCAGATTGCCCTTGTGCGGTGGCAATCGGGGTAATATAAGAGGTTAATGGCAGACCACAGCTGTCACTAAGCCCTAGATTAGTAATGGGGAACATCTATGAGGACCCCCCCCCATCACTAATCTGCAAGTGAAAAGAAATTAACACAAACACCACAAAAATGCTTTATTTGGAATAAAAGACAAAAAGAATCACCCACTTTTACCACTATTAACCCCAAAACACCCAGGTCCGATGTAATTTACACGAGGTCCTACAACGATTCAGCTCTGCTACGTATCTGAACTCATAGCACGCGGCCATAGAGCAATGACCTCCCACTGTGAGCTTCCGGCAGAGAGTGAGTGACGCGATCGATGGTGACATCACTCAGTTGATTTGCGGTCACATAACATTCTCCACCTATGAGCGCAAATAGCCTAAGTGACGTCATCGCTAATCGCGGCTCAGTCTCTGGCTTTGCAGTTACAGTAGGCGGTCATTGTTCTTTGGCTGCGCGCTGTAATTTCAGATGTAGCAGAGCTGGAATAGTCGTGGCACGTCGTGTGGATTACGTCGGACCTGTAGGGGTGTCTTGGGGGTTAATAAAGTAGTGAAAGAGTGGGGTTTTTTTGTCTTTTATTCCAAATAAAGGATTTTTGTGGTGTTTGTGTTTATTTCTTTTAACTTACAGATTAGTGATGAGAAGTCTAATAGACCTTCCCCATTACTAATCTAGGGCTTAGTGACAGCTGTGGGCTGCCATTAATCTCTTATATTACCCCGACTGCCACTGCACCAGGGCAATTGGGAAGAGCAGGGTAAAGCACCGGGCTTGTCACATCTAATGAATACAACAATCCCAGGTGGCTATTTTTAGGCTGGGGACGACCTAATAACCATGGGTCTCCCCAGCCTGAAAATACCAGCCCCCAGCTGTCGGGCTTTATCTTGGTTGGCCATCAAAATTAGGGGGGACCGCACACCGTTTTTTAAAAATTATTTATTTATAGAATTTTTAAAAAGCCGCATGTGATTCCTCTTACTTTGATACACAGCCAAGATAGGCACACGGCTGGGGGCTGCACAACGCTATTAATTCCACAGCGCTTTACATACATTGGCAACAATGTCCCAATCATAAATCTGTAGGTTTATGGAGTGTGGAAGGAAACCGGAGGAAACCCACGCAAACACAGGAAGAACATACAAACTTCTTGCAGATGTTGTCCTTGGTGGGATTTGAACCCAGGACCCCAGCGCTCCAAGACTGCAGTGCTAACCACTGAGCCAGCGCGCCCCGCCCTGTAGCTGTATGCTTTATCTCTGGTGGGTATAATAATATGGGGGGCCTCTATGCCTTTTTATTTTATTTATTTTTATACCACAATAGATGCACGTAGCGCCTGTGATTGGTTGCAGGCAGACGCTGTCACTCAGGGTGGGGGCGCATCTGACTGCAACCAATCACAGATGCCGGTGGGTGGGGAAAGCAGTGCATATTCAATAAGCCTAATGCACAGCCTGGAAGTGAATGGGCGGCCTGGAAGCTGTGTACAGCCGTGTCGGAGGCTCGGTAACTACAGCACGCATGCTCCAATCCCTTATATAAACGTTTTTAATAGCCGGATTCTGGTCCCCATACACTTATATGGAGATCGGAATCCGCCCAGGAACCGGATTTCAGAAATCGGATCTTAGAAACAGCTGGACCCCAGTTATCTGCGAGTCCGCTCATCACTAGTTAAGAGAACAACCCATCCCACAAAAAAAAAAAATCTCATAACCACCGTGTACAGGAAAAATAAAACCTGTGGTTCTTAGAATGAAGGCAAAACAAAAATAATAAAAAAGAGAAGCAGAAAAGAATATCAATTAAAGAGAAATACATAAAAATACACAAAAATGAGATGGGAAAAAAAAAAAAAAGAATAAAAAGTAGTAAACAAAAGAAATAAAAATTAAAAAAATTAAAAACAAAAAAGAAAAATAGTCATACGGTCCGTAGTGTGAAGAGTGTGGAAATATTTTTGGGGTACACCAGGATCTGCGCGCGGCGCTTACTTGGGTAGGGGCGCCGGGATCTGCGCGCGGCGCATACTTGGGCAGGGGCGCCGGCATCCGCACGCACGGCGCATACTTGGGCAGGGGCGCCGCATACTTGGGCAGGGGCGCCGCATACTTGGGCAGGGGCGCCAGGATCCGCACGCGGCCCTTACAGGGGGAGGTATCCGCACAAAGCGTGCGTGGGGGTCGGGGGGAGGGGGGGAATCTGCCTTGTCCAATCGGCGCCTGCAATCTACTCTACTAAACTACAGTAGCAATCTGGAAAAATAACAAAAAACGTAAAAAAAGGAAAACCAGAAATACATTTTTGGACATATTAAAAAAAAAAAAAACGCGTTGTGAGGGAGATGTGTAAGAGCTCGGTCACATTACAGAACGTTTCCGAGCCCCGACTACAAGACACCGCCGTAGTCGCGCCCCCGGGATGCGGCATTTCCCACACACAGGCGCAGACATTCCTTTTCATAAGTATAACTGCACCGGACACCATAACCGGTGATAGAACACTATACAACACGGTGTCGCCCGGCTCACAAAGTTACCGACACTCCGGCAGCCGCCTGACACCCTCCGCCACTCACCTGCATGTGCCGCCGCTGCCATCCCCCGTCTTTATAGCCCGGTCCGCGGTCTGCCCGGTAACAATATGGCGACAGCGGACCGACGTTCTCTCTATTTTGTCACGCAACTAAACGGGACTACGGGTCGTGCAGCTCAACCAAACTTCATGCCAGATGAGATTTTTGCCCTCAGAGTATGATTGATAGCACGAATAACCAATGGGAGTCATTTAGAAGGTTACCACGCCCCTTACGGAAGCGAATGGCGCGGGCTAGCATGCTAGGTTGCTCCTTGACGCAAGAGGGAGAGTTGCGTAATGACGCTCCGATTGGGCAATGAAGGAACAACTTTTTGTGATTGGTTAGTAGCAATGACGTAAACTAATTCACCGAAGAGTATGATGGGATTTGTAGTTTACACTACTGGTTATATTAGTGAATATCTGTCAATTAGGGATACAAATTGGGATAGGAACAATATCACTATGGCAACGGAGTACAGAACAGCAATATTGATTTTTAGGAGGAGATTTAAGAAACATTTTAACTTTAACAGAAAAAAACAACTTTTTTTATATTTGTGAAACCCTTTTTTTGTCCCTTTTTGTATTTTCCTCTTCTTTTTTTATGGCTGCCATTTTAAGGTACATACTTTCTTATTTCCCTTTTTTTGTTTGAGGGGCGTGCAGAAAATAATGAATTTTGGAATTTGGGGGGGGTTCCCCTTATATTTTAGAATTTCATAGATAAGACTTGTATTAATATATATAATTCATTCTTTCATTTTGGAATCATTGATTCAAGTTCTTATGTTTATTTTTCTATTTTTTATTTTTCAATCTAAATATGTGTATGTTTGTTTTTTTTTATTTCTATATCATTGGAATTATTGATTCAAGTTTTTATATTTTCTTTACATATCTAATATATAAAGCTGAATGTGTGTATGTGTTCGTGCGTGCGTGCATGTGTGTGTGTGTGTATGTGTATGTGCGTGCGTGTGTGTGTGTGTGTGTATGTGCGTGCGTGTGTATGTGTTTGTGCGTGCGTGCGTGTGTGTGTGCGTGTGTGTGTGTATGTGTTTGTGCGTGCGTGTGTGTGTGTATGTGTTTGTGCGTGCGTGCGTGCGTGTGTGTGTGTGTGCGTGTGTGTGTGTATGTGTTTGTGCGTGCGTGCGTGCGTGCGTGTGTGTGTGCGTGTGTGTGTGTATGTGTTTGTGCGTGCGTGTGTGTGTGTATGTGTTTGTGCGTGCGTGCGTGCGTGTGTGTATGTGTTTGTGCGTGCGTGTGTATGTGTTTGTGCGTGCGTGTGTGTGTGTGTGTATGTGTTTGTGCGTGCGTGCGTGCGTGTGTGTATGTGTTTGTGCGTGCGTGTGTATGTGTTTGTGCGTGCGTGTGTGTGTGTGTGTGTATGTGTGTGTGTGTGTGTGTGTATGTCCGGGATTGGTATCTGCACCGTCGCAGCTACAGCCACAAAATTTTGCACACTCACACGTCTGGACCCCGAGAGCGTCATAGGCTATGTTGTGAGGCGAAATTTTAACGCGTTCCAATTTACCAATCAGTTTTGCCCCTATCTATATAATGGGGAAAAAGTGAAAAAAAAAGTGTATCCGCACCGTTGCATTTACAATCACGAAATTTTGCAAAGACACCTCATGTGACCCAGGGAACGTCGTAGACTATGTTTTGACAGGAAAATTTAACCCCGCGTTTTACAGTTACGCTCCAAAAAACATGCCTCCATTAAAGTAAATGGAGCCCGGAACTACAGGTTATTAGTAGGAGCTGTGATTGGTTGCTATAGGAACAAAAGACATTCATAGTATAAGAAGCTTATATGTGAGGTAATAAGATGTCGGTGGGAAGACGGATAGAGAGAGACAGACAGAGAGACAGACAGGGACAGACCTGGAAAGAGACAGACAGACATGCAGACAGGGACAGAGACAGGTAGACAGGGAAGGAGGAGACAGCCAGAGAGACAGACAAAGATAGATGGGGAAAGACACAGACCTTGATAGAGAAAGACGGGGAAAGAGACAGAGAAATAGAGACAGACAAGGAAAGAGACAGACAAACAGGGAAAGAGACAGACAAAGAGACAGGGAGACAGACGGGGAAAGAGACAGAGCTGGAAAGAGACAGATGGGGAAAGAAACAGAGAGATAGAGACAGACAAAAAAAGAGACAGACAGAGACAGGCAGACGGGGAAAGAGACAGACGGGGAAAGAGACAGACAGAGACAGGCAGACAGGGAAAGAGACAGATGGGGAAAGAGACAGACAGAGACAGACGGGGAAAGAGACAGACAGACGGGGAAAGAGACAGATGGAGAAAGAGACAGACTAGGAAAGAGGCAGACCTGGAAAGAAGCAGACCTGGAAAGAGAAAGACCTGGAAAGAGACACCTGAAAAGAGACAGATGGGGAAAGAGACAGACCTGGAAAGAGACAGACCTGGAAGAGACACATGAAAAGAGACAGACCTGGAAAGAGACAGACGGAGCACATTACTTGGCAAATTTAGTTAAATCTGTGTGGAATATCTGTGGTGTTGAAATATATGTTGTGAAATGCTTCTATTAGCTTAGTTTTTGCCTTTTAATAATTACATTCCTATCTATTTGTTTTGTGGTTTTTGTGTGCAGAATACATTTTTGTTAATACATTCTATTTTGTTAACAGCAGTTATTAACTCGGGCGAAGCCGGGTAGTACAGCTAGTATATTTATAAAATGTATTTTTATTCATTTTTTTAAATATTTTTAGTCTCCCCCACCCCATATGATTGATTGATGGTATGTATGTTGTTTACTACATAATGTAAGGGTTTTTTTTTCTACTTTTTTCTTTGTAACATAGGACTTTTCAGGGTTTTTTTTATTATTATTATTATTATTATTATTATTATTTATTTAATTTTATTTACTAGCTGTAGTACCCGGGTGTTGCTCGGGATACTAAGAGTCTCTCTGTCTCTCTCCCAGTCTCTGATGTCTGTCTCTGTGTGTCTGTCTGTCCGTATCAGTCTCTCTGTCTGTCTCTATCTCTGTGTCTGTCTCTATCTGTCTGTTTCAGTGTCAGTCTCTTTCCCCGTCTGTCTCTTTCCCCGTCTGTCTCTTTCCCCGTCTGTCTCTTTCCCCGTCTGTCTCTTTCCCCGTCTGTCTCTTTCCCCGTCTGTCTCTTTCCCCGTCTGTCTCTTTCCCCGTCTGTCTCTTTCCCCGTCTGTCTCTTTCCAGGTCTGTCAATTTCCAGGTGAGTGTCTTTCCCCGTCTGTGTCTTTCCCCATCTGTCTCTTTCCTTGTCTCTGTCTCTTTCCCTGTTTTTGTCTCTTTCCCTGTCTGTCTCTCTGTCTGTGTCTTTCCTTGTCTGCCTCTTTCTCTTTGACTGTCTTTCTTTCTCTATCGGTTTCCCTGTCTCTTTCCCCGGCTGTCTCTTTCCCCATCTGTCTCTTTCCAGGTCTGTGTCTTTTCCCATCTGTCTCTGTCTCTTTCCTTGTCTCTGTCTCTTTCCCTGTTTTTGTCTCTTTCCATGTCTGTCTCTCTGTCTGTCTCTTTCCCTGTCTGCCTCTCTTTGACTCTCTTTCTTTCTCTGTCGGTTTCCCTGTCTCTTTCCCCATCTGTCTCTTTCCCTGTCTGTCTGTCTCTGTCTGTCTCTTTCCCTGTCTGTGTGTGTTTGCCTGTCTCTCTCTATCTACTGACATCTTATTACCTCACACATAAGCTTCTTATACTAACAAGGTCTTTCGTTCCTATAGCAACCAATTACAGCTCCTATTAATAACCTTTAGCTCGCAGCTCCATTAATTTTAATTGAGGCAGTTTTTTTGGAGAGTAACTGTAAAGCGCGGGGTTAAATTTTCCTGTCAAAACATAGTGTATGACGTTCCCTGAGTCACATGGGGTGTCTGCAAAATTTCGTGATTGTAAATGCGATGGTGCGGATTCTTTAGCGGACATACACACATCCATACACACACACACACACACACACACACTCAGCTTTATATATTAGGTATATATAATATATTTATTTCACTATTATTATTTATATATATTTATAACTTATTTATCTCAGTATTATTTTTATATACAGTATATATACATACAGTATATATATATAATGTATTTATTTATTTTACTATTATTATTTTGATATATTTATATAATTTATTTATCTTACTAATATATATATATATATATATATATATATACAGTATATACACACATACATATACAGTTAGGTCCAGAAATATTTGGACAGTGACACAAGTTTTGTTATTTTAGCTGTTTACAAAAACATGTTCAGAAATACAATTATATATATATAATATGGGCTGAAAGTGCACACTCCCAGCTGCAATATGAGAGTTTTCATATCCAAATCGGAGAAAGGGTTTAGGAATCATAGCTCTGTAATGCATAGCCTCCTCTTTTTCAAGGGACCAAAAGTAATTAGACAAGGGACTCTAAGGGCTGCAATTAACTCTGAAGGCGTCTCCCTCGTTAACCTGTAATCAATGAAGTAGTTAAAAGGTCTGGGGTTGATTACAGGTGTGTGGTTTTGCATTTGGAAGCTGTTGCTGTGACCAGACAACATGCGGTCTAAGGAACTCTCAATTGAGGTGAAGCAGAACATCCTGAGGCTGAAAAAAAAGAAAAAATCCATCAGAGAGATAGCAGACATGCTTGGAGTAGCAAAATCAACAGTCGGGTACATTCTGAGAAAAAAGGAATTGACTGGTGAGCTTGGGAACTCAAAAAGGCCTGGGCGTCCACGGATGACAACAGTGGTGGATGATCCCCGCATACTTTCTTTGGTGAAAAAGAACCCGTTCACAACATCAGCTGAAGTCCAGAACACTCTCAGTGAAGTAGGTGTATCTGTCACTAAGTCAACAGTAAAGAGAAGACTCCATGAAAGTAAATACAAAGGGTTCACATCTAGATGCAAACCATTCATCAATTCCAAAAATAGACAGGCCAGAGTTAAATTTGCTGAAAAGCACCTCATGAAGCCAGCTCAGTTCTGGAAAAGTATTCTATGGACAGATGAGACAAAGATCAACCTGTACCAGAATGATGGGAAGAAAAAAGTTTGGAGAAGAAAGGGAACGGCACATGATCCAAGGCACACCACATCCTCTGTAAAACATGGTGGAGGCAACGTGATGGCATGGGCATGCATGGCTTTCAATGGCACTGGGTCACTTGTGTTTATTGAAGACATAACAGCAGACAAGAGTAGTCGGATGAATTCTGAAGTGTACAGGGATATACTTTCAGCCCAGATTCAGCCAAATGCCGCAAAGTTGATCGGACGGCGCTTCATAGTACAGATGGACAATGACCCCAAGCATACAGCCAAAGCTACCCAGGAGTTCATGAGTGCAAAAAAGTGGAACATTCTGCAATGGCCAAGTCAATCACCAGATCTTAACCCAATTGAGCATGCATTTCACTTGCTCAAATCCAGACTTAAGACGGAAAGACCCACAAACAAGCAAGACCTGAAGGCTGCGGCTGTAAAGGCCTGGCAGAGCATTAAGAAGGAGGAAACCCAGCGTTTGGTGATGTCCATGGGTTCCAGACTTAGGCGGGCTTTGCACGCTGCGAAATCGGTAACAATGTGTTACTGATGCTGCAGCGATAGTCCCGCCCCCGTCGCACGTGCAATATCTAGTGAAAGCTGCCGTAGCGATTATTATCGCTACGGCAGTTTCACATGCACATACCTGCCGTGCGACGTCCCTCTGGCCGGCGACCCGCCTCCTTCCTAAGGGGGCGGGTCGTGCGGCGTCACAGCGATGTCACACGGCAGGCGGCCAATTGAAGTGGAGGGGTGGAGATGAGCAGGATGTAAACATCCCGCCCACCTCCGTCCTTCTCATTGCAGCCGTGAGACAGGTAAGGTGATGTTCCTCGCTCCTGCGGCTTTACAGACAGCGATGTTTGCTGCCGCAGGAACGAGGAACAACATCGTACCTGTCGCTGCACCGGCATTATGGAAATGTCGGAGGCTACAGCAATGATACGATAACGACGCTTTTGCGCTCGTTCATCGTATCAAAAAGGATTTACACGTTGCGATATTGACTGCGACGCCGGATGTGCGTCACTTTCGATTTGACCCCATCGACATCTCACGTGCAATGTCGCAACGTACAAAGCCGCCCTTAAGGCAGTGATTGCCTCCAAAGGATTCGCAACAAAATATTGAAAATAAAAATATTTTGTTTGGGTTTGGTTTATTTGTCCAATTACTTTTGACCTCCTAAAATGTGGAGTGTTTGTAAAGAAATGTGACAATTCCTACAATTTCTGTCAGATATTTTTGTTCAAACCTTCAAATTAAACGTTACAATCTGCACTTGAATTCTGTTGTAGAGGTTTCATTTCAAATCCAATGTGGTGGCATGCAGAGCCCAACTCGCCAAAATTGTGTCACTGTCCAAATATTTCTGGACCTAACTGTACATACAGCCGCTGGCTGCCATGGTAACCTATTGGAGCTCTGAGCTCTCAGTCAGAACTGTTCAAACTATAAAGGGGGCTTTACACGCTACGATATCGTTAATGTTTTGTCGTCGGGGTCACGTTGTTAGTGACGCACATCCGGCGTCATTAACGATATCGCAGCGTGTGACACTAACCAGCGACCTTAAGCGACCTCAAAAATGGTGAAAATCGTTCACCATGGAGAGGTCGTCCCAAACTCAAAAATTGGTAAGGGTTGTTTATCCAGGTGGTTCATCGCTCATGCGGCAGCACACATCGCTATGTGTGACACCGCAGGAGCGAGGACCGTCTCCTTACCTGCCGCCGGCCACAATGCGGAAGGAAGGAGGTGGGCGGGATGTTACGTCCTGCTCATCTCCGCCCCTCCGCTTTGATTGGCCGGCCGCTTAGTGACGTTGCGGTGACGTCGCTGTGATGCCGAACGCACCTCCCCCTTGAAGGAGGGATTGTTTGGCAGTCACAGCGACGACGCCGACCAGGTAAGTATGTGTGATGCTGCCGTAGCGATAATGTTCGCTACGGCAGCGATCACAAACAATCGCATGCGCGACGGGGGCGGATACTTACACGCTCGATATCGCTACAAATTGCTAGCGATATCGCTACCGTGTAAAGCCCCCTTAACTGTTGTTTCAGGAGAACTTGCAGCAGAATGTCTGTCTCCGCCTCTAGCTCCTCCTCCTCCATAGATCTTTATTAGCACCAGCAGCTCAGATAATGCGGCAAGGGCTGTGACCTGAGTAGGCTCCAATCTTGGCCTGCTATTGATGGCGCAGGCTCAGCTCTTGTGCTCACACCACCACCATGATGTCATAGTGTATCAATCTTGAAGCTGATAAATGGATGGGGTCCCCCCCAACACTGGCATTCTGAGGGCCATGGCTGGCATATTTATATTGGTTGTGTCATGGTTCAAAAGTCTGAGGTATTCAGCCTTAGGCTTCTATTTTGTGCAAACCGGCCCTTTAAGAGGCCAAGAGCTGGTTCCTCAGTAGTTGTCGCAGCTCTGCTACATTGTACCACTATAGCAAACTCAACTCTGCTACATTAGTTCTAGATCATTTTCTCAACTCGCTCTGCTACATCACAGTGCCCACTCTGCTACACTTTACCATCTTTGCATATTCAGCTCTGCTGCATCGTTCCACATCAGTGTGTCAACTCTGCTACATTGTAGATACCAAGTCAGCTATTCCAGATGCTGTTCTTCCTGCCCTGCTGCACCAGCACCACGTGTCCGTGCTGCATTCACACTGCTCATCCGGATGAAGGGCTTCGAGGATCCACCTCAGCAGGTGAGACGTAACACTTTGTAGGCTATTTTAGCCTAAGATCTGTCAACAGCAGCCAGCCTACTTGTTGTTGGTCTCCCTGTACTAACAGCTTTTATCTATTTTGATAGTTTAGGGATGCGTCCTGTAAAACATGGCGCCAAATTTTTATCAACATCGGCATGCCGTCTTTTATAAGACCACACCCCATTCCTGCCTCCTGAATTCCAATGCTGACTGTAATGATGTAGCATCCCGGGGCCTCAGCACAGGAAACGTTGAAGGGGAAGATGCCAGCGCCTGGGGCAAGGCAAGTATTACGCTCCCCTTTTTATTTGTATTACGCTCCTCCCCACACACAGCAATGATGCCCTCACAGTCCCCCACATGCAGTATGATGCTCCCACAGCCACCCTCATACAGCATGATTCCCGCAAAGCCACCCTCACAGATTATGATGCCTTTACAGGCACTCCCGCACAGTATGATGTAACCATGACCCCACACACACAAACAGTATGATGCCCTGACAACCCCCCACCCCACAAACACTATAATGCCTCACACGCACAGTGTGATACCTCCATCACCTCCCACACATAAGATGACTCCACAGCCACCAGCACGCAGTATGATGCCACATGCCCCCCACACACAACATGATGCCCTCACAGACCCCCACACATATATGATGTAACCACGACGACACACACAGAATGCTGACCTGGCAATCCCCACACACACACATTATGATGCCACAGCCACAGACATACAGTGTTATATTCCTATGGTCCCCTCACACACAAGATGACTCCACAGTCCCCTCACACAGTATGATGCCCTCACAATCACCCCACACACAGTATGATGCTCCTGCCCATCTACACACAATATAATGAGCACACAGTCCCCACACATATTATGATGCCAATCACACATGATTACCACACACAATATGACGCCCTCACAGTCCCCCCACACATAGTATGATGTAACCACAACCCCTCACACACAGTATGATGCTCTGACAACCCCTCACACACACACACACACACACACACACACACTCTCTATGATGTTCTGACAACCCTTACACACACAGTATGATGCCACAGCCACACACATACAGTGGTACCGTATTTTTCCAAAAATAAGACAGTGTCTTATATTTTTTTGCCCCCAAAAAAAACACTAGGGCTTATTTTTGGAGGAGGTCTTATTCTTGGAGAAACAAGTTGGGTGGTAAGTTTACCTCCCAAAAAAGCAGACCCTCCCCCCCTCCCCAGGAGACCTGGATGTCTGTGTTGCTCAAAACATAGTTTATGATGTTCCCTGAGTCACATGGGGTATCTGTGCAAAATTTCGTGATTGTAAATGCGACGGTGCGGATTCCTTTGGCGGTGATGTCTGCCCCAGTCACCAGAGGCCGCTCTACTGTCATGTCTCCACCAGGGCCTGCTCCGGTGATGTCTGCCCCAGTCACCAGGGGCCGCTCTACTGTCATGTCTCCACCAGGGCCTGCTCCGGTGATGTCTGCCCCAGTCACCAGAGGCCGCTCTACTGTCATGTCTCCACCAGGGCCTGCTCCGGTGATGTCTGCCCCAGTCACCAGGGGCCGCTCTACTGTCATGTCTCCGCCAGGGCCTGCTCCGGTGATGTCTGCCCCAGTCACCAGGGGCCGCTCTACTGTCATGTCTCCACCAGGGCCTGCTCCGGTGATGTCTGCCCCAGTCACCAGAGGCCGCTCTACTGTCATGTCTCCACCAGGGCCTGCTCCGGTGATGTCTGCCCCAGTCACCAGGGGACGCTCTACTGTCATGTCTCCACCAGGGCCTGCTCCGGTGATGTCTGCCCCAGTCACCAGGGGACGCTCTACTGTCATGTCTCCACCAGGGCCTGCTCCGGTGATGTCTGCCCCAGTCACCAGGGGCCGCTCTACTGTCATGTCTCCACCAGGGCCTGATCCGGTGACGTCTGCCCCAGTCACCAGGGGCCGCTCTACTGTCACGTCTCCACCAAGGCCTGCACCAGTAACGTCTGTCCCGGTCACCAGGCGCTGCTCTGCTCACACTACAGGTGGTGTTGGTGATGGGGGAGAAGTCAGTTCCAGTGGCTCTGGTGGGCGGAGTGGCCACTCATTCACCAAGCTTGGTCTGGCTGGAACTTGCAGTACTGCTGACTGACTGTAGGGGTGTGTGCCTTCCAGCTAGTATCAGTTCCTACTTCAGCCTATGGGAAGGCACCACACCCTTTTTATATCCTTCAGTGTCCCTGGTTCCTTGCCAGATATAGTCTTGTGTTGCTTTGAGCCACATCCTTCCTGGTACTGTGCACCTTGTTTTATGTCTCATATGACCTTGGCTTTGTTTGTTGATGTCCCTCCTGCCTGCTGTTTTGTACCTCGCCTGACATCTCGGTTTGACCTCGGTCTGTCCACTATTTTGGGTTACCTCAGTGTCCTGCTTAGTGGGTGGCTTGTCGTTACAATAATGCACTCACAATCCCCCACATGCATTATGATGCCGCATGTCCCCCTACACACACAATATGATGCCTCACAGTCCCATACACAGAGTATAATGCCTCCACTACACAGTATACACAGTATGATGCCCTCACAATCCCCCATACGCAGTATGATGCCATCACAATCCCCTACAGGTAGTATGATGCCGCATGCCCACCTAAATACACAATATGATGCCTCACAGTCCCATACACAGAGTATAATGTCTCCACAGCCACCACTACACAGTATACACAATATGATGCCCTCACAATCCCCCACACGCAGGTAGTATGATGCCGCATGCCCACCTGCATACACAATATGATGCCCTCACAGTCCCCCATACATAGTATGATGCCTATCACACATGATCCCCACAGCCCATCCCACTTTCCTGTGTGCCCTGACATATGAACTCAGGATGACATGTGACCTGACAGTGGTGGAGCAGGGATCTGTTGGATCCCTGCTCCACCATCGTATTCACCTGTCCCTTGAGGACACAGATTCGGTTTAATCGGGGACACAGGCCTGACCTCCCAGTACAGCGAGCCATTTAATCATATGCATTGGGATCCTGGCCAGATGGTAGGGGAACCTTCTCTCTACAGATGGAGAATTGATAAAAGAAAGGTCACAAAGATGGAGCTACATGCTTTTTTTCTCCCACATCTAAATAGATGCGTGAGCCCAGAATGGTCCAATTAGGTTAATTGCTGCTTATTTAATGAAAGCGACCCTGTGTCATCTGCCCTTGTGGCAGATTTACGACTCCTCCATATAGTGTGTCCCTCCTCGTCCTGTGCAGCCTGCGGGGAGAGATCTCGCTGTCTTTTTCCTTTTTTTCTTTCCTCCCTGTAACCTTACTCTGGTGCATTCCCACAGCTTAAAGATTCATGAAATGGTCCGGAGAAGACAGTCTGCAACACAGACGGCTCCGGGGAAGCACTGCAGAACCAGCACCGTCAGGATTTCCCTCCGTTCATGGAAATTAGTCATCCGGACTGCAGGCACAAATGACAGGAATAGCAGGTAACGTCCTCCTATGTTCTAGCAGTCTTACCCCGATGCTGTAGCATGGCACCGCCACACACATCCCAATTAATGCCGCCCCCCTTCCATCGGACACATTGCATTTAACACCTCGTAAACCACGCCGAAAAAAACAATTAACTTTCTACGTGCGGTTTCTTTCCATAGTGTTTTTTTTTTATCTCGTGTGTAATTTCATAAAAACCAAAAAGATTAACGAGAAAACAGATAATTAGTCCACTATAGATTTCGCAAGACGACGCAATAAAAACTACAATTACACAATGTCTAGAATTGCGGGTTTTTTTTGGAAAGCGAGGAGATTCCAATATTTTTGTAAATCTGGATTTTTGGACATAAGAGAAGCGTAAACAGCTGCATAAACCTCAAGCATTGCAAAACCGTGCAGAACGGTAGTCGGTCCACTTGGTGTAGGGGTTTGCAGCCATCGACTTAAGATTGGGCCCCGCTCTACCATGACATGACACCGGCCACAGCAGTGACTTCAGGACATGGAAATTATACATTTTATTATCATTTGGTCCTTGTGAAGCATATAAATAATATATTAAGTGATGGTATAGCGTAAGAATAATGCACACAGTGACGTCACAGTACAGATATAATGCACACAGTGATGTCACAGCACAGGGGTAATACACACAGTGATGTCACAGCACAGGGGTAATACACACAGTGATGTCACAGTACAGGGATAATACACACAGTGATGTCACAGTACAGGGATAATACACACAGTGATGTCACAGTACAGGGGTAATACACACAGTGATGTCACAGTACAGGGATAATACACACAGTGATGTCACAGTACAGGGATAATACACACAGTGATGTCACAGTACAGGGATAATACACACAGTGATGTCACAGTACAGGGATAATGCACACAGTGATGTTACAGTACAGGGGTAATACACACAGTGATGTCACAGTACAGAGATAATGCACACAGTGATGTCACAGTACAGAGATAATGCACACAGTGATGTCACAGTACAGGGATAATACACACAGTGATGTCACAGTACAGGGGTAATACACACAGTGATGGCACAGTACAGGGATAATACACACAGTGATGTCACAGCACAGGGATAATACACACAGTGATGTCACAGTATACACACAGTGATGTCACAGTACAGGGATAATACACACAGTGATGTCACAGTACAGGGATAATACACACAGTGATGTCACAGTACAGGGATAATACACACAGTGATGTCACAGTATAGGGATAATACACACAGTGATGCCACAGTACAGGTATAATACACACAGTGATGTCACAGTACAGGGATAATACACACAGTGATGTCACAGTACAGGGATAATACACACAGTGATGTCACAGTACAGGTATAATGCACACAGTGATGTCACAGTACAGGGATAATACACACAGTGATGTCACAGCACAGGGATAATGCACACAGTGATGTCACAGTACAGAGATAATACACACAGCGATGTCACAGTACAGGGGTAATACACACAGTGATGTCATAGTACAGGGATAATACACACAGTGATGTCACAGTATAGGGATAATACACACAGTGATGTCACAGTACAGGGATAATACACACAGTGATGTCACAGTACAGGGATAATACACACAGTGATGTCACAGTACAGGGATAAACACAGTGATGTCACAGTACAGGGATAATACACACAGTGATGTCACAGCACAGGGATAATGCACACAGTGATGTCACAGTACAGGGATAATGCACACAGTGATGTCACAGCACAGGGGTAATACACACAGTGATGTCACAGTACAGGGATAATGCACACAGTAATGTCACAGTACAGGGGATAATACACACAGTAATGTCACAGTACAGGGATAATACACACAGTAATGTCACAGTACAGGGGATAATACACACAGTGATGTCACAGTACAGGATAATACACACAGTGATGTCACAGTACAGGCATAATACACACAGTGATGTCACAGTACAGGCATAATACACACAGTGATGTCACAGTATAGGGATAATATGCACAGTGATGTCACAGTATAGGGATAATACACAAAGTGATGTCACAATACAGGGATAATACACACAGTGATGTCACAGTACAGGGATAATACACACAGCGATGTCACAGTACAGGGGTAATACACACAGTGATGTCACAGTACAGGGGTAATACACACAGTGATGTCACAGTACAGGGGTAATACACACAGTGATGTCACAGTACAGGGGTAATACACACAGTGATGTCACAGTACAGGGGTAATACACACAGTGATGTCACAATACAGGGGTAATACACACAGTGATGTCACAGTACAGGGATAATACACACAGCGATGTCACAGTACAGGGGTAATACACACAGTGATGTCATAGTACAGGGATAATACACACAGTGATGTCACAGTATAGGGATAATACGCACAGTGATGTCACAGTATAGGGGTAATACACACAGTGATGTCACAGTACAGAGATAATGCACACAGTGATGTCACAGTACAGAGATAATGCACACAGTGATGTCACAGTACAGGGATAATACACACAGTGATGTCACAGTACAGGGGTAATACACACAGTGATGGCACAGTACAGGGATAATACACACAGTGATGTCACAGCACAGGGATAATACACACAGTGATGTCACAGTACAGGTATAATGCACACAGTGATGTCACAGTACAGGGATAATACACACAGTGATGTCACAGTACAGGGATAATACACACAGTGATGTCACAGTACAGGTATAATGCACATAGTGATGTCACAGTACAGGGATAATACACACAGTGATGTCACAGCACAGGGATAACGCACACAGTGATGTCACAGCACAGGGATAATGCACACAGTGATGTCACAGCACAGAGATAATGCACACAGTGATGTCACAGCACAGGGATAATGCACACAGTGATGTCACAGTACAGAGATAATACACACAGCGATGTCACAGTACAGGGGTAATACACACAGTGATGTCATAGTACAGGGATAATACACACAGTGATGTCACAGTATAGGGATAATACACACAGTGAGGTCACAGTACAGGGATAATACACACAGTGATGTCACAGTACAGGGGTAATACACACAGTGATGTCACAGTACAGGGATAATACACACAGCGATGTCACAGTACAGGGGTAATACACACAGTGATGTCATAGTACAGGGATAATACACACAGTGATGTCACAGTATAGGGATAATACACACAGTGAGGTCACAGTACAGGGATAATACACACAGTGATGTCACAGTACAGGGATAATACACACAGTGATGTCACAGTACAGGTATAATGCACACAGTGATGTCACAGTACAGGGATAATACACGCAGTGATGTCACAGTACAGGGATAATACACACAGTGATGTCACAGTACAGGGATAATACACACAGTGATGTCACAGTACAGGGATAATACACACAGTGATGTCACAGTACAGGGATAATACACACAGTGATGTCACAGTACAGGGATAATACACACAGTGATGCCACAGTACAGGGATAATACACACAGTGATGTCACAGTACAGGGATAATACACACAGTGATGTCACAGTACAGGGATAATACACACAGTGATGTCACAGTACAGGTATAATGCACACAGTGATGTCACAGTACAGGGATAATACACACAGTGATGTCACAGCACAGGGATAATGCACACAGTGATGTCACAGTACAGAGATAATACACACAGCGATGTCACAGTACAGGGGTAATACACACAGTGATGTCATAGTACAGGGATAATACACACAGTGATGTCACAGTATAGGGATAATACACATAGTGAGGTCACAGTACAGGGATAATACACACAGTGATGTCACAGTACAGGGATAATACACACAGTGATGTCACAGCACAGGGATAATGCACACAGTGATGTCACAGTACAGGGATAATGCACACAGTGATGTCACAGCACAGGGGTAATACACACAGTGATGTCACAGTACAGGGATAATACACACAGTAATGTCACAGTACAGGGGATAATACACACAGTGATGTCACAGTACAGGATAATACACACAGTGATGTCACAGTACAGGCATAATACACACAGTGATGTCACAGTATAGGGATAATATGCACAGTGATGTCACAGTATAGGGATAATACACAAAGTGATGTCACAATACAGGGATAATACACACAGTGATGTCACAGTACAGGGATAATACACACAGCGATGTCACAGTACAGGGGTAATACACACAGTGATGTCACAATACAGGGGTAATACACACAGTGATGTCACAGTACAGGGATAATACACACAGCGATGTCACAGTACAGGGGTAATACACACAGTGATGTCATAGTACAGGGATAATACACACAGTGATGTCACAGTATAGGGATAATACGCACAGTGATGTCACAGTATAGGGATAATACACACAGTGATGTCACAGCACAGGGATAATACACACAGTGATGTCACAGTACAGGGGTAATACACACAGTGATGTCACAGTACAGAGATAATGCACACAGTGATGTCACAGTACAGAGATAATGCACACAGTGATGTCACAGTACAGGGATAATACACACAGTGATGTCACAGTACAGGGGTAATACACACAGTGATGTCACAGTACAGGTATAATGCACACAGTGATGTCACAGTACAGGGATAATACACACAGTGATGTCACAGTACAGGTATAATGCACACAGTGATGTCACAGTACAGGGATAATACACACAGTGATGTCACAGTACAGGGATAATACACACAGTGATGTCACAGTACAGGTATAATGTACACAGTGATGTCACAGTACAGGGATAATACACACAGTGATGTCACAGTACAGGGATAACGCACACAGTGATGTCACAGCACAGGGATAATGCACACAGTGATGTCACAGCACAGAGATAATGCACACAGTGATGTCACAGCACAGGGATAATGCACACAGTGATGTCACAGTACAGAGATAATACACACAGCGATGTCACAGTACAGGGGTAATACACACAGTGATGTCATAGTACAGGGATAATACACACAGTGATGTCACAGTATAGGGATAATACACACAGTGAGGTCACAGTACAGGGATAATACACACAGTGATGTCACAGTACAGGGATAATACACACAGTGATGTCACAGTACAGGGATAAACACAGTGATGTCACAGTACAGGGATAATACACACAGTGATGTCACAGCACAGGGATAATGCACACAGTGATGTCACAGTACAGGGATAATGCACACAGTGATGTCACAGCACAGGGGTAATACACACAGTCATGTCACAGTACAGGGATAATACACACAGTAATGTCACAGTACAGGGGATAATACACACAGTGATGTCACAGTACAGGATAATACACACAGTGATGTCACAGTATAGGGATAATACACATAGTGAGGTCACAGTACAGGGATAATACACACAGTGATGTCACAGTACAGGGATAATACACACAGTGATGTCACAGTACAGGGATAAACACAGTGATGTCACAGTACAGGGATAATACACACAGTGATGTCACAGCACAGGGATAATGCACACAGTGATGTCACAGTACAGGGATAATGCACACAGTGATGTCACAGCACAGGGGTAATACACACAGTGATGTCACAGTACAGGGATAATGCACACAGTGATGTCACAGCACAGGGATAATACACACAGTGATGTCACAGTACAGGGATAATACACACAGTGATGTCACAGTACAGGGATAATACACACAGTGATGTCACAGTACAGGGATAATACACACAGTAATATCACAGTACAGGGGATAATACACACAGTGATGTCACAGTACAGGATAATACACACAGTGATGTCACAGTACAGGCATAATACACACAGTGATGTCACAGTATAGGGATAATATGCACAGTGATGTCACAGTATAGGGATAATACACAAAGTGATGTCACAATACAGGGATAATACACACAGTGATGTCACAGTACAGGGATAATACACACAGCGATGTCACAGTACAGGGGTAATACACACAGTGATGTCACAATACAGGGGTAATACACACAGTGATGTCACAGTACAGGGATAATACACACAGCGATGTCACAGTACAGGGGTAATACACACAGTGATGTCATAGTACAGGGATAATACACACAGTGATGTCACAGTATAGGGATAATACGCACAGTGATGTCACAGTATAGGGATAATACCCACAGTGATGTCACAGCACAGGGATAATACACACAGTGATGTCACAGTACAGGGGTAATACACACAGTGATGTCACAGTACAGAGATAATGCACACAGTGATGTCACAGTACAGAGATAATGCACACAGTGATGTCACAGTACAGAGATAATGCACACAGTGATGTCACAGTACAGGGATAATACACACAGTGATGTCACAGTACAGGGATAATACACACAGTGATGTCACAGTACAGGGGTAATACACACAGTGATGTCACAGTACAGGGGTAATACACACAGTGATGGCACAGTACAGGGATAATACACACAGTGATGTCACAGCACAGGTATAATGCACACAGTGATGTCACAGTACAGGGATAATACACACAGTGATGTCACAGTACAGGGATAATACACACAGTGATGTAACAGTACAGGTATAATGCACACAGTGATGTCACAGTACAGGGATAATACACACAGTGATGTCACAGTACAGGGATAACGCACACAGTGATGTCACAGCACAGGGATAATGCACACAGTCATGTCACAGCACAGAGATAATGCACACAGTGATGTCACAGCACAGGGATAATGCACACAGTGATGTCACAGTACAGGGGTAATACACACAGTGATGTCATAGTACAGGGATAATACACACAGTGATGTCACAGTATAGGGATAATACACACAGTGATGTCACAGTACAGGGATAATACACACAGTGATGTCACAGCACAGGGATAATGCACACAGTCATGTCACAGTACAGGGATAATACACACAGTAATGTCACAGTACAGGGGATAATACACACAGTGATGTCACAGTACAGGGATAATACACACAGTCATGTCACAGTACAGGGATAATACACACAGTAATGTCACAGCACAGGGATAATGCACACAGTCATGTCACAGTACAGGGATAATACACACAGTAATGTCACAGTACAGGGGATAATACACACAGTGATGTCACAGTATAGGGATAATATGCACAGTGATGTCACAGTATAGGGATAATACACAAAGTGATGTCACAATACAGGGATAATACACACAGTGATGTCACAGTACAGGGGTAATACACACAGTGATGTCACAGTACAGGGATAATACACACAGCGATGTCACAGTACAGGGGTAATACACACAGTGATGTCATAGTACAGGGATAATACACACAGTGATGTCACAGTATAGGGATAATACACACAGTGAGGTCACAGTACAGGGATAATACACACAGTGATGTCACAGTACAGGGATAATACACACAGTGATGTCACAGTACAGGTATAATGCACACAGTGATGTCACAGTACAGGGATAATACACACAGTGATGTCACAGTATAGGGGTAATACACATAGTGATGTCACAGTACAGGGATAATGCACACAGTGATGTCACAGTATAGGGGTAATACACACAGTGATGTCACAGCACAGGGATAATGCACACAGTGATGTCACAGTACAGGGATAATGCACACAGTGATGTCACAGCACAGGGGTAATACACACAGTCATGTCACAGTACAGGGATAATACACACAGTAATGTCACAGTACAGGGATAATAAACACAGTGATGTCACAGTACAGGGGTAATACACACAGTGATGTCACAGTAGAGGTATAATACACACAGCGATGTCACAGTACAGGGATAATACACACAGTGATGTCACAGTACAGGGATAATACACACAGCGATGTCACAGTACAGGGATAATACACACAGTGATGTCACAGTACAGGGGTAATACACACAGTGATGTCACAGTACAGGGGTAATACAGTGATGTCACAGTACAGGGATAATACACACAGTGATGTCACAGTACAGGGATAATACACACAGTGATGTCACAGTACAGGGGTAATACACACAGAGATGGCACAGTACAGGGATAATACACACAGTGATGTCACAGTACAGGGATAATACACACAGTGATGTCACAGTACAGGGATAATACACACAGTGATGTCACAGTACAGGGATAATACACACAGTGATGTCACAGTACAGGGATAATACACACAGTGATGTCACAGTACAGGGATAATACACACAGTGATGTCACAGTACAGGGATAATACACACAGTGATATCACAGTACAGGGATAATGCACACAGTGATGTCACAGTACAGGGATAATGCACACAGTGATGTCACAGTACAGGGATAATACACACAGTGATGTCACAGTACAGGGATAATACACACAGTGATGTCACAGTACAGGGATAATACACACAGTGATATCACAGTACAGGGATAATACACACAGTGATGTCACAGTACAGGGATAATACACACAGTAATGTCACAGTACAGGGATAATACACACAGTGATGTCACAGTACAGGGATAATACACACAGTGATGTCACAGTACAGGGATAATACACACAGTGATGTCACAGTACAGGGATAATACACACAGTGATGTCACAGTACAGGGATAATACACACAGTGATGTCACAGTACAGGGATAATACACACAGTGATATCACAGTACAGGGATAATACACACAGTGATGTCACAGTACAGGGATAATACACACAGTGATGTCACAGTACAGGGATAATACACACAGTGATGTCACAGTACAGGGATAATACACACAGTGATGTCACAGTACAGGGATAATACACACAGTGATGTCACAGTGCAGGGATAATACACACAGTGATGTCACAGTACAGGGGTAATACACACAGTGATGTCACAGTACAGGGGTAATACAGTGATGTCACAGTACAGGGATAATACACACAGTGATGTCACAGTACAGGGATAATACACACAGTGATGTCACAGTACAGGGATAAAGCACACAGTGATGTCACAGTACAGGGATAATACACACAGTGATGTCACAGTACAGGGATAACGCACACAGTGATGTCACAGTACAGGGATAATACACACAGTGATGTCACAGTACAGGGATAATACACACAGTGATGTCACAGTACAGGGATAATACACACAGTGATGTCACAGTACAGGTATAATGCACACAGTGATGTCACAGTACAGGGATAATACACACAGTGATGTCACAGTACAGGGGTAATACACACAGTGATGTCACAGTACAGGGATAATACATGCAGTGATGTCACAGTACAGGGATAATACACACAGTGATGTCACAGTACAGGGATAATACACACAGTGATGTCACAGTACAGGGATAATACATGCAGTGATGTCACAGTACAGGGGTAATACACACAGTGATGTCACAGTACAGGGATAATACACACAGTGATGGGATGTAAAGCTCTTGATTCCCGATGCAATCTCTGTAAAAGGACCCTCAACTTTTGTGTTCAGTTTGGTCTACACTACACTCTATCACTACACCTTTTTAGCTACACCCCTGAACAAGCCATAGATGTCACATCAGGGCAATATGGCAGCACGCTGCAGAGAATAGAGCATGCATACTGCAGGGTGGAATAGAATAAATCCTTGGGAGTACCAACACTCTCCCTAAGTAGAGGTCACACAGGTCATTTGGTGATACAGTCATATGAAAAAGTTTGGGCACCCCTATTAATGTTAACCTTTTTTCTTTATAACAATTTGGGTTTTTGCTATTTCAGTTTCATATATCTAATAACTGATGGACTGAGTAATATTTCTGGATTGAAATGAGGTTTATTGAACTAACAGAAAATGTACAATCCGCATTTAAACAAAATTTGACCGGTGCAAAAGTATGGGCACCCTTATCAATTTCTTGATTTGAACACTCCTAACTACTTTTTACTGACTTAAGGCTACTTTACACGCTGCGATATCGGTCCCGATATCGCTAGCGTGGGTACCCGCCCCCATCTGTTGTGCGACACGGGCAAATCGCTGCCCGTGCCGCACAACATCGCGCAGACCCGTCACACATACTTACCTGCCCGGCGACGTCGCTGTGACCGGCGAACCGCCTCCTTTCTAAGGGGGCGGTCCGTGCGGCGTCACATCGACGTCACTGAAGCGTCACTGAACCGCCGCCCAATAGCAGCGGAGAGGCGGAGATGAGTGGCCGGAACATCCCGCCCACCTCCTTCCTTCCTCATAGCGGCTGGGAGGCAGGTAAGGAGAGGTTCCTCGTTCCTGCGGCGTCACACATAGCGATGTGTGCTGCCGCAGGAGCGACGAACTACATCGTTACTGCTGCAGTAACGATAATCGAGAATGGACCCCCATGTCACCGATGAGCGATTTTGCACGTTTTTGCAACGATGCAAAATCGCTCATCGGTGTCACACGCAGCAACATTGCTAATGCGGCCGGATGTGCGTCACAAATTCCGTGACCCCAACGACTCCGCATTAGCGATGTCGCAGCGTGTAAAGCCCCCTTTACTAAAGCACTAAATTGGTTTTGTAACCTCATTGAGCTTTGAACTTCATAGGCAGGTGTATCCAATCATGAGAAAAGGTATTTAAGGTGGCCACTTACAAGTTGTTCTCCTATTTGAATCTCCTATGAAGAGTGGCATCATGGGCTCCTCAAAACAACTCTCAAATGATCTGAAAACAAAGATTATTCAACATAGTTGTTCAGGGGAAGGTACAAAAAGTTGTCTCAGAGATTTAAACTGTCAGTTTCCACTGTGAGGAACATAGTAAGGAAATGGAAGAACACAGGTACAGTTCTTGTTAAGCCCAGAAGTGGCAGGCCAAGAAAAATATCAGAAAGACAGAGAAGAAGAATGGGGAGAACAGTCAAGGACAATCCACAGACCACCTCCAAAGACCTGCAGGTTCATCTTGCTGCAGATGGTGTCACTGTGCATCGGTCAACAATACAGCGCACGTTGCACAAGGAAAAGCTGTATGGGAGAATGATGCGAAAGAAGCCGTTTCTGCAAGCACGCCACAAACAGAGTCGCCTGAGGTAGGCAAAAGCACATTTGGACAAGCCAGTTACATTTTGGAAGAAGGTCCTGTGGACTGATGAAACAAAGATTGAGTTGTTTGGTCATACAAAAAGGCGTTATGCATGGAGGCAAAAAAACATGGCATTCCAAGAAAAGCACTTGCTACCCACAGTAAAATTTGGTAGAGGTTCCATCATGCTTTGGGGCTGTGTGGCCAATGCCGGCACCGGGAATCTTGTTAAAGTTGAGGGTTGCATAGATTCAACTCAGTATCAGCAGATTCTTGACAATAATGTGCAAGAATCAGTGACGAAGTTGAAGTTACGCAGGGGATGGATATTTCAGCAAGACAATGATCCAAAACACCGCTCCAAATCTACTCAGGCATTCATGCAGAGGAACAGTTACAATGTTCTGGAATGGCCATCCCAGTCCCCAGACCTGAATATCATTGAACATCTGTGGGATGATGTGAAGCGGCTGTCCATGCTCGGCGACCGTCAAACTTACCTGAACTGGAATTGTTTTGTAAACATGAATGGTCAAATCTACCTTCATCCAGGATCCATGAACTCATTAAAAGCTACAGGAAGCGACTAGAGGCTGTGATTTTTGCAAAAGGAGGATCTACAAAATATTAATGTCACTTTTATGTTGAGGTGCCCATACTTATGCACCTGTCAAATTTTGTTTAAATGCGGATTGCACATTGTCTGTTAGTACAATAAACCTCATTTCAATCCAGAAATATTACTCAGTCCATCAGTTATTAGATATATGAAACTGAAATAGCAAAAACCCAAATTGTTATAAAGAAAAAAGGTTAAAATTAATAGGAGTGCCCAAACTTTTTCATATGACTGTATATATTTTATACGATTCCTATTTTCTGACAGGAGAACATGCTGTCAATCCGATGTGTGTGGGCGAAACACTAAACATCTTCAGGGGGTGCTAGCTCTTAAAGGGACAGACACTGCATGATACAAAGTGATGATGTGGAAACATGGAAGCGATATGTTCAATTTACCTAATTTTCCGTTTTGACGTTTTAATCATTTTTTATTGCAATTTCTAGGGGGGTGGTTGTAACCGGAAAACAGTAATTCTGGGGTTTAGATTCTTTTCTTGGCATTTAACTAATGTTATTCTTTGATAGACTGGATTTGTATGGACACTAAAATACCAAAACTGCACAAGATTGAGGAACTAGGGTAGCAGAGCTGAGATGGTCAAAGTATTAGAGCTGGAACAGCAAAATACTATACACAGCTCACTCAACGATGAGGAGTCGGACTAGCAGAGCTGAGCTGCATGGAAAGGTCATTGTAGCAGCGCTGGCACAATGATGTAGCAGCGGTAACCCATAAAATTTGGATTAGGTGTAGAAGAGCTGTGTTTGCAACAGAGTTCAATAAGAGAGGTGACACAGCGATATAGAAGAGATAACTCAATTACTAGGAACAGATATAGCAGTGCTGTGTTTGCAATGGAGTTTAATAAGAGGGATGGCATAATATATAGAAGTGTTAACAAAGGGCTAGGTTTGCAATGGAGTTCAATAGGAAATCTGGCACAGAGACATAGCAGAGTTAAACCAGTGATGAAAAACAGGTGTAGCAGAGCTAGGTTTGCAATGGCATTCAATAAAAGAGCTGGCATAGCAATATAGGAGACTTAACCCAATAACTAGGAACAGATATAGTAACGCTGTGTTTGCAATGGAGTTTAATAGAGAGCTGGCAAAAATATATAGCAGCGTTAACCCAGTGATGAGAAACGGGTGTAGCAGGGCTAGGTTTGCAGTGGAGTGCAATAGCCAAACTGGTGAAGCGACATAACAGTGATGGAAATCAGTTGTAGCAGAGCTAGGTTTGCAATAGCATTCAATAAGAGAGGTAGCACAGCGATATAGCAAAGTTAATCCAACGAGTATAGCGCAGCTGTGTTTGCTATTGAGTTCAATAAGAGAATTGGCACTGTGATATAGGAATGGGACAGTTAAACTAGTGATCAGAAACAGGTGTAACAGAGCTAGGTTTGCAATGGAGTTCAATAGGAGATCTGGCACAGAGACATAGCAAAGTTAAACCACTGATGAAAAACAAGTGTAGCAGTGCTAGGTTTGTAATGGCATTCAATAAGAGAGCTGTCACAGGGATATAGGTAAGTTAATCCAATAAGTATAGCACAGAGCTACGTTTGCAATGGAGTTCAATGGGAGATCTGGCACAGAGACATAGCAGAGTTAATCCAGTGATGAAAAACAGGTGTAGCAGAGCTAGGTTTGTAATGGCATTCAATAAGATAGCTAGCACATCGATTGAGCTAAGTTAACCCAATGAGTATCACTGAAATAGGAAAAAGGTAGCGCATATGAGAAGCACCCGTGAGCTGGGATTAATAATAAAAATTGTATTTGCTCACCTGGGGAGGTTGTGCGCCCCCACACAACCCCGGTGGTGGGTGGATAGATAATCCCTCCGGAGTGGGGGCTGTTGGTATAAAACAGGAGTTTATCCTTTTTATTAATATTAATAATAAAACAAATCATTTATAAGACTGGCAGCCCATTCACTAGCGCTCAACCAGACCGAATTTTCAACTCACTATAACCCAATGAGTATAGCACAGAGCTAGGTTTGTAATGGCATTCAATAACATAGCTAGCACATCGATATAGCTAAGTTAACCCAATGAGTATAGCACAGTTGTGTTTGCCATTTAATTCAATAAGAGAATTGGCACTACTATATAGGAGAATTAACCTAGTGATGGGAACAGGTGTAGCAGAGCTAAGTTTGCAATATGGTCCAATAGATAGATGCTGGCTAAACAATGTTGCAAGAAGCTCACACTAGTGGCGAAAGCTCCAGCTACCTGAATACTCAGGCACCATCTTGCCACCTGAGACGCCACCTGTGACATCACAGAAGTGCATTAGTTTGCCACAGCAGGGGTACTTGGTGGCAGAAGTTGGAAGATGTTTGGCAGCTGATTATCCTCTTTTTCTTTTGCAATGGACATGCAGACTTGTGGATGAGGGACAGTCATAGGGACAGGGAATGGTCAGACTATTGAATGTGTGTGGTTGGCTTAAGTCCAGCTTTATACTAGGATACAGTGACACTTTCATTTGCTAATTAAAGGTAATTACTACAGATAGAGGAGATACGGTGTCAGGGTCTGTCCCGATGAGAAGGGGAGCTTCTCTTATTCCGCGGTGCAGGGAAGCTAATTTTACATGATTCCACAGGTCAGAATGATTCCAGCAATACCAAACTTGTCAATGTAGATTTTGAATTTTTTGTTTAGAAATTTGCAACATTTTCTGAGACCCGTGATTTTTTTTTCTGTCAATTTACCTATTTGTAGGCTTTTTTTCTGTATAGAAAGTTGAAGTTGGGGTATATAAGATGTTTTGATTGCCTTTTTTTGTCATTTTTTTTAGGCGACTGGGAAAAAACAAACAAACAGCAGTTCTGGTGTTTCATATTTTTGCTCTTTAAGGATTTAAATGTGAGCTGTCATTTGCCATAAATATGGGGTTTTTTTTTACGTAGCGTAAATGCCGCTGTTCTCCTGAATCCGGCGTTGTTTTTCTTTTCTTTCTGTGCCTCTCCGTTCCTGAGATATGGCCTTTTCTTCCATATATATATATATATATATATATATATAAGTGGGCGTGGTTTTCATCTGTTGTCTGTGGGCGTCGTCTTGGGGTCCACGCCCAGTGCACTGATAAGACTAGATTTACATACAGGAAAAAAGAGGCCATATCTCAGGAACGGAGAGGCGTAGGAACAAAAGAAAAGCAATGTTGGATTCAGGAGAATGGCGGCATTTACACTGGGTAAAACAATAACAAATTTATGTCAAATGACAGGTCTCCTTTAAAGGGATTTTCTAACACATAAATAGTGCCAGAGTCACAAGGACAGCAGTATTTACACCAGGAAAAAAAAAATATTTATTCAAAGTGAATGGAACAAGGAACTTTGCACCGCTCGCTGGAGGATGCCAAGAGTCAGACCCCATCAATTTAATTTTTATAGCCTAGCCTATGGATAGACCATTAATTTTAAAAGACTAAATAATCCCTTTAAGAAACTATATACTTGCTAAGTTAATGTTCCTGCACTGGCGATGGCAGACATCCTGCCCTCTATCTGTAATCCTGAAAATCTAATATACATTAAATCAGAAGTAATGTCACTTTCAAAATATCTGGCAAACGTCCTAGAAAGCCGTCAGGTCACTATAATAAGATGTATAGCTCAGGCATATATGCAAGGAGGACGACTTTAGTGTACAGCCAATTACACAGTATTCCCACGCACAGATCCAGGTGATGAAAGTTCTCTTACTGAAACTTTTTATTTCCCTTATTTTGAATATCCTTTTGTTTCCAAGCATGCTGGCATTTGTAGTTTTCTTGTTTCTACAGAAACAATACTACCCAGGAGAGCCATACCATCGGTGTAACTGGTTCAGGTGCACAGGGACCATTGGGGCTATGTTGGATGATGTATCAGCTTGGTGGGGATCCAACTGTCATGAGGTTACTGTTAGGATATTGGGGCCAGGGACTTGTATGCTGTCCCTCACACTATGGGATGATAGTGTAACGCCTGCCTGGATCACCAGACGCAGGGGGGATGTAATGGACAGGCTAGAGGGAAGCCACTCACCAAGCAAGACCCCCAGAACCCTGAAACCCTTTAAGACCTATACAGGGATTTGGAATTACACAGGGCCCGGGTGATCACTACCTGTGGAAGGCTGCAGTCCGATGAGAGTAGTAGTCAGGCAGGGTCAAATCAGGAATAGCAGAACAGGGACAGAATCAGCAGACAAGGAGGTAATCAGCAAACGGAGCAGAGGTCAAATCCGGATCGGGCAGCGAGGTACAAAAACAGCAGGCAGAAGGGTAGTCAGAAAACACGCAGAAGTCAGCACACAGGAATCACCAAACAGAATAGGGCAGATCAGGAGCCAGGAAATCAGAACTCTCTGGCAGAGGTCAGCAGACAGGAGGGGAACTAAGAAGGGTGTGGTGTCTTCCCATTGGCTGTAGCTGAACGCTGGCAACTTCAGCTGGGAGACACACGCCACCCACAGTCAGCCAGCGATACTGCAGATCCCAAGATAACCCAGCCCAGTGGATGATCGGAGCCTGCGCCCACCGGTGCCGCTGACATCGACTCCTCTCCCATCACCAGCACCATCCACGGCAGGAACACACCTGGTGATCGGAGCAGAAGTCGCTGGAGCAGACTCCAGCGGTGACGTAACAGATAGGTTATCCCTAACCACAGGGTTACTCCTGACGGTTGAGATGCCTGAGTCCCATGCTAGGCTATGCTCCTGACCAGTACTACTCTGATATCCCCCTCCCTCCAGGTAAAGACGGGGGCAGGATTGTAATGGAAAACAAATAAATACAGACAAGGGAATACAAAACTTTGACACAATGCATACACACAAGAATAGACAATGAAAGACTCAGGAGTAAAATAAGAGCAGAAAGGTAACAACAAAAAAGCAACAAGGGTTAACTCTACAACTGCGCTCAGTAACAAGTATAACAACCACCAGATAGGCTGGATCACAGCACCTCACCAGACCAGCTAAGATAAACTATAGCTGGCATAGGTGAAAGGATCTAGCCAGCATACAGTACAGACCAAAAGTTTGGACACACCTTCTCATTCAAAGAGTTTTGTTTCTTTGCATGACTCTGAAAATTGTAGATTCACATTGAAGGAATCAAAACTATGAATTAAAACACTTGGAATGAAATACTTAACAAAAAAGTTTGAAACAACTGAAAATATGTCTTATATTCTAAGTTCTTCAAAGTAGCCACCTTTTGCTGTGATTACTACTTTGCACACTCTTGGCATTATCTTGATGAGCTTCAAGAGGTAGTCACCGGAAATGGTTTTCCAACAGTCTTGAAGGAGTTCCCAGATATGCTTAGCACTTGTTGGCCCTTTTGCCTTCACTCTGCGGTCCAGCTCACCCCAAACCATCTCGATTAGGTTCAGGTCTGGTGACTGTGGAGACAAGGTCATCTGGCATAGCACCCCATCACTCTCCTTCTTAGTCATATAGCCCTTACACAGCCTGGAGGTGTGTTTGGGGTCATTGTCCTGTTGAAAAATAAATGATGGTCGAACTAAACGCAAACCGGATGGAATAGCACGCCGCTGCAAGATGCTGTGGTAGCCATGCTGGTTCAATATGCCTTCAATTTTGAATAAATCCCCAACAGTGTCACTAGAAAAACACCCCCACACCATCACACCTCCTCCTCCATGCTTCACGGTGGGAACAACAAAGACACGGTGGTTGGATCCAAAGATCTCAAATTTGGACTCATCAGACCAAAGCACAGATTTCCACTGGTCTAATGTCCATTCCTTGTGTTCTTTAGCCCAAACTAGTCTCTTCTGCTTGTTGCCTGTCCTTAGCAGTGGTTTCCTAGCAGCTATTTTACCATGAAGGCTGCTGCACAAAGTCTCCTCTTAACAGTTGTTCTAGAGATGTGTCTGCTGCTAGAACTCTGTGTGGCATTGACCTGGTCTCTCATCTGAGCTGGTGTTAACCTGCGATTTCTGAGGCTGGTGACTCGGATAAACTTATCCTCTGCAGCAGAGGTGACTCTTGGTCTTCCTTTCCTGGGGCGGTCCTCATGTGAGCCAGTTTCTTTGTAACATTTGATGGTTTTTGCCACTGCACTTGGGGACACTTTCAAAGTTTTCCCAATTTTTCGGACTAGCTGACCTTCATTTCTTAAAGTAATGATGGCCACTCGTTTTTCTTTACTGAGCTGCTTTTTGCTTGCCATAAGGCTTCTTTCACACGTTCGTGAAAAACTACGCACGTTTTTCACGGACGTGTCAGAGGTGCGTTTTGCCCTCCGTGAGTCGTGTTTATGGCCTACGTGTGTTCTCCGTGTGTTATCCGTGATAACACACGTAAAACGGGAGGTTTCTACTCACCTGTCCCTGGCGTCACTGTCCGTGGTGCTGATCTATGGTCTCCGGTCCTGCAGACTCCCTGCTGCTGCTTCCGGCCGCAGTGAAGTGAATATGCAATGAGCATAATGAGCGGCAGTCGGAAGCAAGTGACAGCAACGGCAGAGACAGCAGGGCTTGAGAAGGTGAGTAATGTTTTGTTTTTTTTCTCGCAGACACATGTGATTTCTCCGGTGCGTGTCACATGGAACACATCTGTGTGGTCCGTTTGCGTTACGTGTGACCCATTTGCGTTACGTGTGACACCCATGATGCCAGAGAGAAAACAGACATGTCGGCGTACTGAGCACACGAATACACGTATGTACGGAATGGACACACGGTCCGTGCGTAAATACATACGTGCATCCAACTACATTGGAAAACATAGGTCTACGTGTTTACATGTCTCCGGTACGTTTGAAAATGACCAAACGTACCGGAGGCACGGACGTGTGAAAGAGGCCTAATACAAATTCTAACAGTCTATTCAGTAGGACTATCAGCTGTGTATCCACCAGACTTCTGCACAACACAACTGATGGTCCCAACCCCATTTATAAGGCAGGAAATCCCACTTATTACACCTGACAGGGCACACCTGTGAAGTGAAAAACATTTCTCTTCTCTGATTACCGCACAGAATAAGGAAGTGATTGTCATGATGTGACCATAGGATAGCGAGGAACAGGGGGCTACTCTACTATTCTTCATGCTACGGGATCCTAGACCATCCCTAACCACCAGATTACCTCTGATGGTGGAGATGCCAGAGTCCTGTGCATTACTATTCTCCTGACCAGAACTAAAATGTCCCCCCATCCCATGGAAGGAAGGGGTAGAGTGAAATGGCTACACAGACAGAGCAGAAAAAAATCAGTCACATTGCAAACTAATAGGAACAAACAGTAAGAAACTAATGATAAAAGCAAGAGAAGTAAGGCAGCAACAAAAGGACAACAAGGGTTAACCCCACAACCACTCACAGCAATGAAGTACTACAACCACCAGTAAGTCTGGATCACAACACCAGACCAGTATAGAGAAGCTATAGCTAGTATTAACGGAAGTGTCCAGTCAGTAAGACAGTGCCTTGTGAAAGTATTCGGCTCCTTTGAATTTTTCAACCTTTTCCCACATTTCAGGCTTCAAACTTAAAGATAAAAATGTTAATGTTCTGGTGAAGAATCAGCAACAAGTGACACAATTGTGAAGTGGAATGAAATTATTGCTTATTTTAAACTTAAAAAAAAAAAAAATAACTGAAAATTGGGGCGTGCAATATTATTCATCCCCTTTACTTTCAGTGCAGCAAACTCACTACAGAAGTTCATTGAGGATCTCTGAATGATCCAATGTTGTCCTAAATGACTGATGATGATAAATATAAGCCCCTGTGTGTAATCAAGTCTCCGTATAAATGCACCTGCTCTGTGATAATCTCAGTGTTCTGTGTAAAGCGCAGAGAGCATCATGAAGACCAAGGAACACAACAGGCAGGTCCGTGATACTGTTGTGGAGACGTTTAAAGCCGGATTTGGTTACAAAAATATTTCCACAACTTTAAACATCCCAAGGAGTACTGTGCAAGCGATCATATTGAAATGGAAGGAGGATCATACCACTGCAAATCTACCAAGACCCGGCCGTCCATCCAAACTGTCATCTCACACAAGGAGAAGACTGATCAGAGATGCAGCCAAGAGGCTCATGATCACTCTGGATGATCTGCAGAGATCTACAGCTGAGGTGGGAGAGTCTGTCCATAGGACAACAATCAGTCGTACACTGCACAAATCTGGCCTTTATGGAAGAGTGGCAAGAAGAAAGCCATTTCTCAAAGATATCCATAAAAAGTGTTGTTTAAAGTTTGCAAGAAGCCACGTGGAGACACCAAAAATGTGGAAGAAGGTGCTCTGGTCAGATGAAATCAAAATCAAACTTTTTGGGCACAATGCCAAACGATATGTTTGGCGTGAAAGCAACACAGCTAATCACCCCGAACACACCATCCCCACTGTCAAACATGGTGGTGGCAGCATCATGGTTTGGGCCTGCTTTTCTTCAGCAGGGACAGGGAAGATGGTTAAAATTGATAGGAAGATGGATGGGGCCAAATACAGGACCATTGTTGAAGAAAACCTGTTGGAGTCTGCAAAAGACCTGAGACTGGGACGGAGATTTGTCTTCCAAAAAGACAATGATCCCAAACATAAAGCAAAATCTACAATGGAATGGTTCACAAATAACCGTATCCAGGTGTTAGAATGGCCAAGTCACAGTCCAGACCTGAACCCAATCGAGAATCTGTGGAAAGAGCTGAAAACTGCTGTTCACAAATGCCTCCATCCAACCTCACTCAGCTCCAGCTGTTTACAAAGGAAGAATGGGCGAGAATGTCAGTCTCTCGATGTGCAAAACTGATAGACACATACCCCAAGCAACTGCAGCTGTAATCGCAGCAAAACGTGGCACTACAAAGTATTCACTTAACATTAGAAGTCCCAGAAATTTCAAGCTCCATAGGGTTCCAATGGTAGAAATGTTAAATGACCCTTCTCTGGGACTTCTAGTGTTAATGGGGATGAATAATATTGCACGCCCCAATTTTCAGTTATTTATTTTTTAGAAAAGTTTAAAATAAGCAATAAATTTCGTTCACCTTCACAATTGTGTCCCACTTGTTGTTGATTCTTCACCAGAACATTAACATATTATCTTTATGTTTGAAGCCTGAAATGGGGGAAAAGGTTGAAAAATTCAAAGGGGCTGAATACTTTCGCAAGACACTGTATAGAGGAGAGGAGTGAATGTGATTGGCTCCCCCACAACATGTGATCAAAGGAGACTAATAAGCAGGCCACCAGAGATTAACTGTTGCTAGCCTGCCTATGAACTACTTGTCTGTGGGTTGACAACAGAGTCTGCTTGTGACTCATCACAGACATCAGAATAATCTGCAGGCGGAGTGCAAGAATCTGTAGTCTGCACAGACCCCTGACGCTGCCATGACAGTCAGCGATGTTTGTGAAAGCCTCCGTGTTACAGCAACTCTCAATATCATTTCAATCATAGCACTATAAAATACATTTAATAAAAAGGCAACTCATTACGTACAACACTCTCATAATGCTATACAAGGCACCTGCTTCTAGATGATAGACGACCTTCCTCAGGTCAAAAATGCTTCGTTTTTGCTTTTAATTAATTCCTACTTCTCCCCTGAGTATTTATCTTTTTATCTTTTCAGATATACACCATACGGTTCCAGAGATATGGGCCTTTATATTTAGTTCTGCTGTTTATGATATTTACAAGGAGTTTGGTACATTGGATCCTCGGGGGTGTGTCTTTAGGCTGAGCAACTCCTCATTGACCGTAAAAATTATTTCTGCATAAAAAAAACATATCTCTGAGAAACCACATTACGAATTATATAAAAAAAAAACAGTATACTCAGGGGGATAGCAGCCAGAATACACATTTCTACGGTCTTTACAAGGGGGTGTGGCTCACAGCCTAAAGACACACCCCTGAGGATCTTGTAAATCTCTGGAACCATAGGGTGGATTTAAAAAAAAAAAAAAAGTAAGTAAAACTGAATCTTGGGGGGGATCAGTGGCACAAAATATGATGTCAATCAACTGTAATGTCTGATCAAAGGGGGTCCGATACCAGGCACAGCCAGCAATCAGCTCTTCTTGGTGCCAGTACCGGCAGCAACAAGCAGACGGAAATGCTCAGTCCCGAAGCTGCTCCACTATTGGGAGGCGGATGTACAGTATTCCCCTGTGACTGCTGTCAGTTGCTCGGGCAGCTCCGGAACTGAGCATTAATGGCTGCCGACACCGAGAATAGTTGTTCGGCAGGGGAGCCGGGTTTCATACCCCGGCCAAACAGACATTTATGACATCCTAAGGATAGGCCATCAGTGTAAAAGTAGTGGACAACCCTTTTTAACATTAGTCACTTTGGCCTGAGTTCACACAGTATAAATTCTTTTCAGGTGCTTCTTCTATTGTTCTCCGCACCATCTGATGCTCACATCTTCTCTGCTCCCTAATATAAATGTCCCTGTAGGTATATTCCCTTCACTACTAATGCATGCTCTCCATATGTTCCAGGGAGGAGTATATATATATACATATATATATATATACAACTCAAAAATATCTCCCGGATCCGTGCTTTTCTTAACCAAGAATCTTCAAAAACATTAGTGCATGCCCTCATCATCTCCCGCCTCGACTACTGCAACCTCCTGCTCTCTGGCCTCCCTTCCAACACTCTTGCACCCCTCCAATCTATCCTAAACTCTGCAGCCCGCTTAATCCACCTCTCCCCTCGCTACTCCCCAGCCTCGCCACTCTGCCAATCCCTTCACTGGCTTCCCATCGCCCAACGACTCCAGTTCAAAACATTAACCATGACATACAAAGCCATGCACAACCTGTCTCCTCCCTACATCTGTGACCTAGTCTCCCAGTACCTACCTGCACGCAACCTTAGATCCTCACAAGATCTCCTTCTCTGCTCCTCTCTTATTTCCTCTTCCCACAATCGTGTACAAGATTTCTCCCGTGCATCCCCCATACTCTGGAACGCTCTACCTCAGCACATCAGACTCTCCCCTACCGTGGAAAGCTTCAAGAGGAACCTCAAGACCCACCTCTTCCAACAAGCCTACAACCTACAATAGCCCTCAGCCCAGTAGACCACTGCGCAACCAGCTCTGTCCTCACCTATTGTACCATCACCCATTCCCTGTAGACTGTGAGCCCTCGCGGGCAGGGTCCTCTCTCCTCCTATACCAGTCTGTCTTGTACTGTTAATGATTGTTGTACGTATACCCTCTTTCACTTGTAAAGCGCCATGGAATAAATGGCGCTATAATAATAAATAATAATAATAATAATAATATATATATATATATACAGTTAGGTCCAGAAATATTTGGACAGTGACACAATTTTGGCGAGTTGGGCTCTGCATGCCACCACATTGGATTTGAAATGAAACCTCTACAACAGAATTCAAGTGCAGATTGTAACGTTTAATTTGAAGGTTTGAACAAAAATATCTGATAGAAATTGTAGGAATTGTACACATTTCTTTACAAACACTCCACATTTTAGGAGGTCAAAAGTAATTGGACAAATAAACCAAACCCAAACAAAATATTTGTATTTTCAATATTTTGTTGCGAATCCTTTGGAGGCAATCACTGCCTTAAGTCTGGAACCCATGGACATCACCAAACGCGGGGTTTCCTCCTTCTTAATGCTTTGCCAGGCCTTTACAGCCGCAGCCTTCAGGTCTTGCTTGTTTGTGGGTCTTTCCGTCTTAAGTCTGGATTTGAGCAAGTGAAATGCATGCTCAATTGGGTTAAGATCTGGTGATTGACTTGGCCATTGCAGAATGTTCCACTTTTTTGCACTCATGAACTCTTGGGTAGCTTTGGCTGTATGCTTGGGGTCATTGTCCATCTGTACTATGAAGCGCCATCCGATCAACTTTGCGGCATTTGGCTGAATCTGGGCTGAAAGTATATCCCGGTACACTTCAGAATTCATCCGGCTACTCTTGTCTGCTGTTATGTCATCAATAACACAAGTGACCCAGTGCCATTGAAAGCCATGCATGCCCATGCCATCACGTTGCCTCCACCATGTTTTACAGAGGATGTGGTGTGCCTTGGATCATGTGCCGTTCCCTTTCTTCTCCAAACTTTTTTCTTCCCATCATTCTGGTACAGGTTGATCTTTGTCTCATCTGTCCATAGAATACTTTTCCAGAACTGAGCTGGCTTCATGAGGTGTTTTTCAGCAAATTTAACTCTGGCCTGTCTATTTTTGGAATTGATGAATGGTTTGCATCTAGATGTGAACCCTTTGTATTTACTTTCATGGAGTCTTCTCTTTACTGTTGACTTAGAGACAGATACACCGACTTCACTGAGAGTGTTCTGGACTTCAGTTGATGTTGTGAACGGGTTCTTCTTCACCAAAGAAAGTATACGGCGATCATCCACCACTGTTGTCATCCGTGGACGCCCAGGCCTTTTTGAGTTCCCAAGCTCACCAGTCAATTCCTTTTTTTCTCAGAATGTACCCGACTGTTGATTTTGCTACTCCAAGCATGTCTGCTATCTCTCTGATGGATTTTTTTCTTTTTTTTCAGCCTCAGGATGTTCTGCTTCACCTCAATTGAGAGTTCCTTAGACCGCATGTTGTCTGGTCACAGCAACAGCTTCCAAATGCAAAACCACACACCTGTAATCAACCCCAGACCTTTTAACTACTTCATTGATTACAGGTTAACGAGGGAGACGCCTTCAGAGTTAATTGCAGCCCTTAGAGTCCCTTGTCTAATTACTTTTGGTCCCTTGAAAAAGAGGAGGCTATGCATTACAGAGCTATGATTCCTAAACCCTTTCTCCGATTTGGATGTGAAAACTCTCATATTGCAGCTGGGAGTGTGCACTTTCAGCCCATATTATATATATAAGTGTATTTCTGAACATGTTTTTGTAAACAGCTAAAATAACAAAACTTGTGTAACTGTCCAAATATTTCTGGACCTAACTGTATATATATATATACACATGTGTGTGCACTGATCTATTACATCACTCCTACCTATACCGTCCTAAACAGTAGGATTGGACAGTATAGAATAGAACCATCATAGACAATATAAAAATATACATGTCCTCGCTTCTGTCATCCCAGACCAGTCTAATATGTTCTGGAGCTATCTGCGTTTCCATGCTTTTTAACTTGCCAACCAGTCATGCCGTTTCATCAGCTTTCTGCCAGCACTATAGGTTTTAGAACTTCTTTTCCTTCACCTTTCAGTCTTCATTGCTCCTGCAGCTGTATTGTTTTCAGTGGGCAGGACATCCTCATCAGCATTCTGCCAGCACTATAAGTGTTAGAGCTTCTTTCCCCTCACCTTTCAGTCTTAATTACTCCTGCAGCTGTTTTGTTTTCAGTAGGCAGGACATCCTCATCAGCATTCTGCCAGCACTATAGGTGTTAGAACTTCTTTTCCCTCACCTTTCAGTCTTCATTACTCCTGCAGCTGTATTGTTTTCAGTGGGCAGGACATCCTAATCAGCATTCTGCCAGTACTATAGGTGTTAGAGCTTCTTTTCCCTCACCTTTCAGTCTTCATTGCTCCTGCAGCTGTATTGTTTTCAGTGGGCAGGACATCCTAATCAGCATTCTGCCAGTACTATAGGTGTTAGAACTTCTTTTCCCTCACCTTTCAGTCTTCATTGCTCCTGCAGCTGTATTGTTTTCAGTGGGCAGGACATCCTAATCAGCATTCTGCCAGTACTATAGGTGTTAGAGCTTCTTTTCCCTCACCTTTCAGTCTTCATTACTCCTGCAGCTGTATTTTTTTCAGTGGGCAGGACATCCTCATCAGCATTCTGCCAGCACTATAGGTGTTAGAACTTCTTTTCCCTTCACCTTTCAGTCTTCATTACTCCTGCAGCTGTATTGTTTTCAGTGGGCAGGACATCCTCATCAGCATTCTGCCAGCACTATAGGTGTTAGAACTTCTTTTACCTTCACCTCTCAGTCTTCATTACTCCTGCAGCTGTATTGTTTTCAGTGGGCAGAACATCCTTATCAGCATTCTGCCAGCACTATAGGTGTTAGAACTTCTTTTACCTTCACCTCTCAGTCTTCATTACTCCTGCAGCTGTATTGTTTTCAGTGGGCAGAACATCCTCATCAGCATTCTGCCAGTACTATAGGTGTTAGAACTTCTTTTACCTTCACCTCTCAGTCTTCATTACTCCTGCAGCTGTATTGTTTTCAGTGGGCAGGACATCCTCATCAGCATTCTGCCAGCACTATAAGTGTTAGAACTTCTTTTACCTTCACCTCTCAGTCTTCATTACTCCTGCAGCTGTATTGTTTTCAGTGGGCAGGACATCCTCATCAGCATTCTGCCAGCACTATAGGTGTTAGAACTTCTTTTACCTTCACCTCTCAGTCTTCATTACTCCTGCAGCTGTATTGTTTTCAGTGGGCAGAACATCCTCATCAGCATTCTGCCAGCACTATAGGTGCTGGACCTTTCTTTACTTCAATTCACAGCTTTCAGGTGGATTCACAAATGTAATCCACCATACAAAATGATTAGTGACTTGTGTGTACAATATCATTCTGTACAACTGGTTATTTAAGCCATACAGTAATACAAAAGAAGCCATGTTAAAAAAAAATGCCCTTTTTAGTAAATGTCACAGCTAGGGCTGCAGATTTTCAGCAGAATCCTGCACATGGATTTCTGTACTGTATGTTTGCAGCAAGGCCACCTTTTAATAAGATTGGGTAGTCGTGAAGCGTGAAGGTTATTAGAAGGTCACTTGTCACAGTCTGTGCCAGTGAAGGTTATTCATTTGATTGCTGCCTCATTTATCTAAGCAGACATGAGACCTTAGGAGCTCAGCTGAGAACTGCCTTAATAAGCGGAGCGTGCTGTACGGTAAAATATCATGCCATACAGGGTAATTTATATATAAGAAACCATGTGTCTGCAATTAATTGCATTTGCAACTGTTTTTTACCTGTTTTAGAGGGTTTTTCTCATTTTCATAAGTGGCTATTTTCGGATAGTGCTTGTAAAAACAAACACTTTTGCAATTTATAGTGTGTCAACATTTTCAGTCGTTCTTGAGATATTAACACTTTTCTTTTGTTTACATCTCGTTGTCTAGGTGACCGACCACCACTATACTCTCGCAATAGTGGACGAAGATGACCATTGTTTACAAACTCTATTCTATTGAACTTGTATCACTGCTTTCAAGTTGGAGGACGATTCTTACCTCCTAATCTTGGTTGATTTCCGTGCAGTGTTTACAAGCTAGGGAGCAGTGGTGGTCGGTCTCCTAGGCGACATGCAGTAAACAAAAGTGGTCATATCTTAAGAACGGCTGCAAATTTTAATAAACAGTAAACTGCAAAAGTGTCTGTTTTTACAAGCATTATTCAAAAATAGCTATCAATTAAAATATTGAAAATACCCTTTAAGTAAGTTTTTGTAACCATTTGCAGCTATTTTAAAGCCTATATTCCACTAATTCGGCTGTTTTTTTCCCCCTCTGTTCACTATTGTGAGGGTGTGGTTTTTTTACCCATATATTTGTTAGCTATTCACTATTTTAAAAACTTAAAACCCATAAACCCATTCTTGCAACTTTTTGTTCTGAAAAGGCACAAAAAAGGTGGAAACACAAAAATGTAAAGCGTTTTTTATTTTGAGCAAAATTCATGAACCCACATGCAACATTCTGAAGAATTTGTTATAGCCCCATTTTGAAAAATGTACCATATAATGTACTGAAAAACAGGAAATAATTTCCTTTTGAGGTGAAATGGTGGAAAAAAAAGCAATTTTTCAGTTGTTTATAATTTTTGTTTTTATGCCTTCATCTAATATAGAAAGCTGAGTGTATGTATGTGTGCATGTATGTATTTGTATGTGTGTGTGTGTGTGTGTGTATGTATGTGTGTATATATGTATGTATGTATGAATGTGTGTGTGTGTATGTATATGTGTGTATTGTGTATGTATATGTGTGTATGTATATGTGTATGCATGTGTGTGTATGTGTATGTATGTATGTACAGTCCCTGACAGAAGTTCTGTCGCTTATCCACGTTATGGAAATAAAAGCTTATAACCTGACTTTAAATTCATCCATTGGTTTTATAAATTACTCTTTTGAAAGCTGAATCCCTCCCAAATTTGGTTTCGGTTATGAAAATAAAGTTGCTGCAAAGCTGAAATATTGATCATTTAATGAACACAGAAAGGTCAGGTTTTGGCAAGACAAATGTTTTGTCGCCTTGTCATATAATGCACCCAATCCTAGTTTACATCCTCACCTGTGCTCACTAAATGATCGTTAATTAGTGGGTGTGTATAAAAAGAAGCCCAGCACCCCAGACCTTCACTTGAACTGCAACTTGACCTCTGACAACATGCCAAAAATCCACCCTGTGACCAAAGTCTTGATTATCAAGAGGCTGAAGACCAGATCCACTGCAGAGGTGACTGGCACCTTTAATGTGTCTCAGCATCAAGTACAAAGAATTAAAAAAAGATTTGAAGAGACTGGAGATTTTTTTGAAAAGCCCAGGTCCATCAGACCCCGCAAAACAACTGCTCAGGAGGAAGGTTTGTTGGTTAGAAAATCCAAAGCCAACCCCTCTTCCACTGCAGCAGAGCTCCAACAGGCCTGGTCACCTCAAGTCTGTAGGATTCTGTCTCGAAATGGCCTCCATGGTCGAATCAGTGCCCAGAAGCCATCACTAGACAAAAGGTAATTAAAGGTCCCACAGCCTGCTGAACAGATGGACGCTGGAAAAGTGGCAGGAGATAGATTTCTCTGATGAATCTTCAGTTGAATTACACCACAGCCGCTGCAAATACTGCAGAAGACCTACTGGAGCCCGTATGGATCCAGAAAACAGTTAAGTTTGGTGGTGGAAAGATCATGGTCTGGGATTACATTCAGTATGGGGGTGTGCAAAACATTTTTAAGGTGGAAGGCAATATCAATAGCCTAAAATATCAAAAAGTATTAGCTACCTCTTACATTCCCAATCATAAAAGGGGTCACATTCTGCAGCAGGATGGTGCTCCATCTCACACATCCATCTCTACTACAAAGTTCCTCCTGGCAAAGAAGATCAAGGTGCTCAAGGACTGGCCAGCCCAGTCACCAGACATGAACATCATTGAGCAGATGAAAGAGGAAGCTTGGAAGACAAAACCAAAGAATCTAGATGAACTCTGGGAGGCAAGCAAGATGCATTCTTTGCTATTCCTGATGAATTCATCAATAAATTGTATGAATCATTGTTAAACCGCATGGATGACATCTTTCAAGCTCATGGAGGTCACACAAAATATTAAATATGGCTCTAATAGCACCACAACTTCATTCACCAATGTTATGCAACATATCTTTGTATTAGAAGGTAATTATTTGTTTGAATTTCACATTACTTTCTGTGGGCGACAACTTATGTCTTGCCAAAATCTGACTTCTCTGTGTTCATTAAATGATTAATATTTCAGCTTTACAGCAACTTTATTTTCATAACCTAAACCAAATTTAGGAGGGTTTCAACTTTGAAGAGTAATTTATAAAACCAATGGATGACTTTAAAGTCAGGTTATAAGCTTTTATGTCATGATTGACTCCTGGCTCAGCTGGAGCTGAGCCTTTTTTTTAGTTTCACTTCTGATGCAGGTCACGTTAAGGGTTAATCCTTCCTGCCTCGTTCTGGAGGTCAGGCTGCTTTATTAGGGCACTGTGTCTCTTGGACTTCGCCAGTGATACTTCTGGCTCTGCTGTGTTCTGCTCTTGAGTGACCTGTTGTCTGCCCTGCCCCCTCCTGACCTCCGTGTTCACCTGACCTGGTAACCTCCTCTGTTGTCTGTTTCCATCAGTGTCTCTCCCGCTGTCTCCCTGTTCGTTCCTTATCTGTTTACCTTTATTCTGTCTTGTCTTCCCACTCCCCCTCGCTTCTAGGCTCTGATTTCCTGGCTACTGACTATTTGTTTCCCTCTGACTACGTTTAGACTTTGCCCTTGTGTACTTACAAGACCTCATGTTGTGACACGGCTTTCTGACGATTCTACTGCCATCTGGTGGGCTTGACTAGTATTACCTCTGCTAGGGAATTCCCTGCTCATACGTTTCCTTCACGTTTACGCCCCCTAGTGGTTTACCAGCTAACTACCTTCTCAGATAGTTTCAGGAATCCTCTCAGTCCCACATTACTGCGCTGTACTGCTATTGTACATCTTAGAGTACAGCGTGACATTTTATTTACATAACATTGATAAGCGACAGAACGTCTGTCAGGGACTGTATGTATGTGTGTGTATGTCCGCTAAAGGAATCTGCACCGTCACATTTATAATTACAAAATTTTGCACAGACGCCTCATGTGACTCAGTGAACGTCATAGACTGTGTTTTGAGGGAAAAATTTAACCCCGCGCTTTACAATTATGCGTCAATAAACCTGCTTACATTGAAGTCAATGGAGTTGGGAGCTACAGGTCATTAATAGGAGCCGTGATTGGTGCTATAGACAACGAAGGACATTCTTAGAAGCTTCTGTGTGAGGTAATATGATATCGGTATAAACAGACACATACAGAGACAGAGACAGAGGGAGAGTGGCAGAAAGAGACAGACAGGGCGACAGTCAGAGAGGGTGAGAGAAAGAGAGGGAGAAAGGGAGAGTGGGAGAGACAGAGAGACACTTACTATCCCGGGCAATGCCGGGTGCTACAGCTAGTAGTGCTATAAATATGATCTGTGAATATGAATACTTCAGGTAAGTAGAATTACAAATTTCAAATTTGTATAGCTTTTTATATATATATTTTATTTATATATATATATATATATATATATATATATATATATATATATATATATATATATATATATATATATATATATATATATATATATATATATATATATATATATATATATATACAGTGCCTACAAGTAGTATTCAACCCCCTGCAGATTTAGCAGGTTTACACATTCGGAATTAACTTGGCATTGTGACATTTGGACTGTAGATCAGCCTGGAAGTGTGAAATGCAGCAAAAAAGAATGTTATTTCTTTTTATTTATTTTTTTTAAATTGTGAAAAGTTTATTCAGAGGGTCATTTATTATTCAACCCCTCAAACCACAAGATTTCTTTTTGGTTCCCCTAAAGTATTAAGAAGTATTTCAGGCACAAAGAACAATGAGCTTCACATGTTTGGATTAATTATCTCTTTTTCCAGCCTTTTCTGACTAATTAAGACCCTCCCCAAACTTGTGAACAGCACTCATACTTGGTCAACATGGGAAAGACAAAGGAGCATTCCAAGGCCATCAGAGACAAGATCGTGGAGGGTCACAAGGCTGGCAAGGGGTACAAAACCCTTTCCAAAGAGTTGGGCCTACCTGTCTCCACTGTTGGGAGCATCATCCGGAAGTGGAAGGCTTATGGAACTACTGTTAGCCTTCCACGGCCTGGACAGCCTTTGAAAGTTTCCACCCGTGCCGAGGCCAGGCTTGTCCGAAGAGTCAAGGCTAACCCAAGGACAACAAGGAAGGAGCTCCGGGAAGATCTCATGGCAGTGGGGATATTGGCTTCAGTCAATACCATAAGTAACGTACTCCACCGCAATGGTCTCCGTTCCAGACGAGCCCGTAAGGTACCTTTACTTTCAAAGCGTCATGTCAAGGCTCGTCTACAGTTTGCTCATGATCACTTGGAGGACTCTGAGACAGACTGGTTCAAGGTTCTCTGGTCTGATGAGACCAAGATCGAGATCTTTGGTGCCAACCACACACGTGACGTTTGGAGACTGGATGGCACTGCATACGACCCCAAGAATACCATCCCTACAGTCAAGCATGGTGGTGGCAGCATCATGCTGTGGGGCTGTTTCTCAGCCAAGGGGCCTGGCCATCTGGTCCGCATCCATGGGAAGATGGATAGCATGGCCTACCTGGAGATTTTGGCCAAGAACCTCCGCTCCTCCATCAAGGATCTTAAGATGGGTCATCATTTCATCTTCCAACAAGACAACGACCCAAAGCACACAGCCAAGAAAACCAAGGCCTGGTTCAAGAGGGAAAAAATCAAGGTGTTGCAGTGGCCTAGTCAGTCTCCTGACCTTAACCCAATTGAAAACTTGTGGAAGGAGCTCAAGATTAAAGTCCACATGAGACACCCAAAGAACCTAGATAACTTGGAGAAGATCTGCATGGAGGAGTGGGCCAAGATAACTCCAGAGACCTGTGCCGGCCTGATCAGGTCTTATAAAAGACGATTATTAGCTGTAATTGCAAACAAGGGTTATTCCACAAAATATTAAACCTAGGGGTTGAATAATAATTGACCCACACTTTTATGTTGAAAATTTATTAAAATTTAACTGAGCAACATAACTTGTTGGTTTGTAAGATTTATGCATCTGTTAATAAATCCTGCTCTTGTTTGAAGGCTCTAACTTATTTGCATCTTATCAAACCTGCTAAATCTGCAGGGGGTTGAATACTACTTGTAGGCACTGTATATATATATATATATATATATATATATATATATATATATATATATATTAGTAGTTTTCCAAAAAAAAAGATCCACGAGTTTTTTAGTTTCACTTCAATGGAGCTATTTGAAGGTTTGTTTACATGTAGAACTGAGGTTTTTGTTGGTAGCATTTAGGGGTACATAAGACATTTTCATACCTTTTTTTTTCCCGCTTTATAGGGGGAATAGCAGTGGCTGAAAAACAGAAATTCTGGCATTTTTATTTTGCATTTCTTTATGGACTGTAATTTCAATGTCGTAACTAGATTCCAATGAGCTACGATACAAGATTTGGACCTGGGCCTCCCCCTCCTCTCATATTGGTCAGATGTATGAACCCTTGTAGCATTTTAAATTCTATAAAGACATAAGTGCTGCCCCCTCTCTCCCCTCATTATGTAGTAATGTCCCCCATCCTGTACTAATGACCCCCATCCTGGGCCCCTTCCAGGTATATATGTCCCCCATCCTTGGAACATTCTGGTATATTGTCACAATGACTATGGGATAGCGGGGAACCGGGGCTTCTAAGCTGTCCCTCAACCTAGGGTGCCCTATGCTATCCCTAATCTCTGGGATACTCCTGATGGTGGAGATGCCTGAGTCTCCTTCCTGTCCTTGCTCCTGACCACTCCTGATCTGTTTTCACGTCTCTCTCCCCCCCCAGGGAGGGGCGGGACAAGAGTGTGATGAAACTCACAGATACAGACAGACCAGGAGAATTCTGTGACACGGCATGGACACATAAAGGTTAAGACAATAAATGATTCAGAAGGAAAAACAAGAGCAGGAAGGAAACTACAAAACAACAGGGGTGAACTTTGCTACTTCAACAAGCAATAAGTACAAGTATCTCCAGAAACTCTGGGACACTTCACAGACTAACAAAGAAAAACTGTAGCTTGCATGGGTGGAAGGATTCAAGAAGCACAAATAGGAGGGGAGCAGATGTGATAGGCCTCCCAACAACATGTGATCAAAGTGTCAGGCAGACCAGCAGAAATTAACTCTTGCTAACCTACCTGTGAATCAGCACACAGCAGGTCAACACTCGTGTCTGCATGTGTTGATCCCAGATACCAGAAAAACCCTTGGGTGGAGTGTCAGAATCTGCAATCTGAACAGAGCTCAACACTGCCATGACAGTCAGTGACGTTTGTGCAAACCTTCATGTGACATATATATATATATATATATATATGTCCCCATACTAGCATACATGTCTCCCATCCTGGTGTGTCACCTATCCTGGGCCCCTTCCGGGTATACATGTCCCCAATCCTGGTATATATATCTGTCCCCCATCCTGATATATATCCCCCATCCTGGTATATATGTCCTCCATTCTGCCACTATTCTCGAACACATTAAAAAAATACAAAAAAAACCCACATTCTACTCACCTCCCTCCACTCCCACGTTACGTGGTATCCTCTTATGTAGTCGACACAGAGAACGGCAGCTGACATCGGTGTGCCTGCTATGGCGACGCATTATGTCAATGCCATGTGATGCTAATGCCTAGTACGCTGCCGTCAGCTGCCATCCTCTGATTGGCTGGTGGCGTGTATCGTGGTGCAGAGATCCGGCGGGTCTCTGTGCCACAGTAAACATCCAACTGATTGGAGCAATAGGGTTGGCAGGCCCCCTCCAGCACGGTCATGCTGTCCGTTACGCCCCTGTCTACCGTGTGGCTTTACATATTTTATATTTAGACACATCAGACTTTTTACGGACTCGAAGATAACAAATATGTTTTTTTTTTAATTTAGTTAAATTTCAATTGAGAAAATGGGGAATGAATTAAACTTTTATATGTTATTTTATTTATTTTTTTTACTTTTTCTTATTAACTTTCATCATACTTTTTACTTCCCTTGGGAACTTGAATCTGCGATCCTATCCATGGGATAGGGATGAATTGCTGATCTCTAGTAGTTGTCCAAGCTGTTGGACCACCAGAAATCTTGAGAATAGGTCTCCAGAACCCCTAGAACTCCAGAGCCCCTAGATGGTTGTGCATGTCCACCTCTACTCCATAGAAGATGGGTTTCTACAGAGCCCATTCCTCGGGGGGCCCAGGACCAAGTTCTCAGGATTAAAAAAATTAGCAAATCAGTTTTCCCCCTGTTGGGACACCTACTAATTACCTGTGTCCTACAGTAAAATTGGACAGAAAGTATTTAATTCCCAAACAGTGCCTCCATAGGAGAAATAAAGTATTACATGGTACTCATTGAAATGAATGGACAGATTCGTTGGGTTATCCATAGACAATAAGATGCTCTTCAGTTAAATTATGGGGTCCTGAGTGAGGGGATACCCTCTAGCAACAGAATGTCCTATAAGGGTTTTTGAATATGGGGTCAAGACACATCATCAATGCCGAATGGCTCTCTCAATCATTTTTTTTTCTCTTTGTAGGTCTTCTCCCCTTTAAGCAGATGATAAGAAGACAAAGGCCCATAAGATGGATGATCCCACCTTACTACCCCTCGTGGATGTGGATAAAGGATTTGCCATTGCCTTGTTCTTGCTCCTCTGTGTCTTCCTGGCCATGATGATCGTCCGTTGTGCCAGGCTTATAATGGATCCCTACAAGGACATCCCAAACTCAATGTGGGAGGATCAGTAGGACGTTATGGTGAAGCACAATAGTAGTCTTGGTGGGGACATTCTTCTTGATGAACCTTGTCCTGCTGCTTCTCGGACCTGGAAAGCTGAAGGCAACTGAATTAATAGCTGTCAGGAGGAACAATGTATTACAAGTCATCACCTAAATCACTGCCCTTAGAACGAGAAACTGAACTTCCAGTTCAGCATTGACTCGACATCTCGTTACTCCTTTTAATTTCATTAGCCAAACGGGATGGTTTCCAGCACTAATTTGTTTTAATCCATCTTCGATGGATTTGTAGCTTCCGTAAGGCACTTAATGAAATACACAAGGCCGGCGTTACAGCCAACTTCATACATCCCAAGAGCCAAAATAATTCACTACTCAGTGATAGACGCTCTTAAGTATCATCAAGTCTAAAGGTCTTTGGAGATCCATAATTCTTGGCGGAGCTAATTATTTCACCCAAGTATTAAAGGGTACTATACTAGTAATAAGTTAGGACCAGTCTCCACTCCTCCAATAAGTTAGGACCAGTCTCCACTCCTCCAACATCCTACGTATGTGGGTATTGGAATGCTTAGGTTTTGGATTATTGGCCTCCTGCCATCATCCTGACTTTTGAGGGACACTTTGATGTTCCTCAAGACTTCCCTTTATACACACTTAAAGGAATAAGCCACTGCCAAATTATCTTTTGTGTCTTCAACAACTGCCTTTTTTGGGTGAGACAAAAACCCCATGCACATTAGGAACTTACATCTAATATACGTAGGCACTTTAAACCATCTTGAAATATGTTCTATCAAGGAAATTAGAGTGTTAGATGTTACATGTCTGGAAGGTGCTCATCACTATTCTCCTTCAAAAAAATAACACAGCTGATTGATGGAGCTAAATGAACATCTTAAGGGAGTAGATGGAGAAGATTAGCTTAAAGAGAAGTCTCAGCTACTAGCTAAAATGTATTACATGGTCACCTTGGTTTATAACATTTTTTGGAGTGACTCATGAGAAGTGAGACGTTGCCTCTTGTGTACCTCATTGGGTTGTGTACAAGGTGGTCATCCTGCTGGCTTACATATGACTTTACATTATATAATTGCATGGGGAATTTTAGAAAAACATTTTGGAGAAACAAAATAATATTTTTTTTATTATTTATTAACTCTATATTCATCTATTTTTTATAATAATTAATTGACGAGAGACCTAGAGGGTCTTAGTTGGCCAAGGAGTTTACAGATGTAGTAGATTTACATTTCGTTATTCACTTACACTAAATTTTCCTAATCTACCGTAACTCCCTGGACTTAAACCCCACCTCCAAACCCTGTCAGTCCTGACCCTGAGGAGCAAGACAAAAATAAATTTATTTTCCAAGTTAGATTACAACCACGAGTAACGAGCCAAAAAAAAACCAGAGCAAAGTTAGATTTCCTGTCTTAAATTATAATTAATTCCAGTTTTTCCTCAAATGTTGTGATAGAGATCATCTGGTTTGAATATAAGGTCTAGAGACTTCCCAGAAAATATGGAATTTTTACTTTCTTACTTCACTTTCATGTGTTTATTTTTTCTCTAAAATTCTCATTTGCCGGTTTCTGAGCAAAAGGTGTTTATATTTGAATTAATTTAAGAAATTCTATGGACTAAATCCCACCTCCTAACCCTCCTTGTCACGCCCACGAGGAACAAGAGAGAAAATAATTACCCAAGTTGGATATCTATTCTTATATTATTATTTAAAGCCAATTTCTTTATACAGGTGGAAAGGGAAATATTGCCTTGATTTAATCCAATGTCTCCAGGCTCCCAAAAAATTCCATATATTTATTATACTTCTTTGCTTCTTGTTTTTTAATTAGAAGTCATGACTAGTAGGAAGATGTGAGAGATTTTGGTTACTTCATCTAATTCTCTGGACTTAAACCCCAATTCCGAACCCTCCCTTTACCCACCCTGAGGAAGAATGCAGAAACAAATCCATTACCCAAGTTAATTTTCCCTTCTTAAATTATATTTAATGACAATTTCTCTATAGAGATGTAGAAATAAATTATCTGGATTGAATCCAATATTTCCAGAACTCCAAGACACTAGATTCAGATTTCTTCACCTAACTCTCTGTACTTAAACCCCATCTCTTAACTTTCCCAGTCCCGCCCACGAGGAACAAGGCAGATTAATTATCTAAGTTAGATCTCCCCACTTAAAATTATTAACTAACTGCAATTGTTTTCTATATGGGGATCAAAGAAATTGTCTGAATTTAATCCATTGTCCCTAGACTTCCCAGAAACTATTTTGATTACTCCACCTAACTATCTGGACTCAAACCCCACCACCTAACTCTCCAAGTTCTTCCCATGAGGAAAAAGGCATTAAGAAAATCATTACCCCAAATATATTTTCTTATTTAAAGGCCCATTTCTCTCTAGAGAAGGAGAAATACAATATCTGGATGGAATCCAGTGACTCCATATTTTCCAGAAACTAGTTTAAGAATACTTCACCTAACTCTCTCGACTTAAATTCTCAAAATCCCACCCACAAGGAACAAAGCAAAAATAATTAAATTACCTACTTAAAGGATTAACCAAAACCAATTTATTTCTAGTGAGGGAGAAATAAATTGTCTGGATTGATTCCAGTGTCTTCAGACTTCCCATAAACTAGATATCGAGTACTTCACAACTATGTGAACTCAAACCCCACCTCCTAACTCTCCCAGTCCTTCCCACAAGGAACAAGGGATTAAGAAATTAATTACTCAAACTATATTTTCTTACTTAAAACCAATTTCTCTCGTGGAGAAAGAAATTGTCTGGATTGAATTAAATGTCTACAGATTTTCCAGAAACTAGTTTCTAAATACATCATCTAACTCTCTGACTTACACCCTCATAGTCCTCCCCACAAGGTACAAGGCAGAAAGAAATGAATTACTCTAGTTAGATTTCCTTACTTAAATTATAAACTAAATCCAATTTATTTCCACAATCGTAAAACAAAATGGTCTGGCCTGAATTAAATGTCTGCAGACTTCACAGAAAAAAAAAAAAGATATTAATTACTTTACCTAACTCTCTGGGTTCAGTCCTCACCTCCTAACTCTCCAAGTTCATCCCATGAGGAATAAGACAAGAAAATCATTACTCAAATTATATTTTCTTACTTAAAGCCAATTTGTCTTGATAGATGAATAATTTGTATTGATTAAATGCAACATCTCTAGATGTTCCTAAAACTAAATTTTGATTACTTCGCCTTGACTTAAACCCCACCTGCTATCTTTTTCAATCCTTCCTTAGAGGATGTAACTAAACCCAATTTCTCTCGAAACAGAGAGAAATTGCATTGAATCAAATCTCTCTAGACTTCCCAGAAAAATAGATTTTGATTACGTCACCTATCTATGCTCCAACCCCACGTTTTAACTCTCTGTGTCCCTCCCATGAGGAACAATGCATTAAAAAATTCTTATATATATTATATATATTTTCCTATTTAAAGCCAATTTCTCTTGAGAGTTGAAGAAATTGTCTGGATTTAATCCAATGTATCTAGACTTCCCAGAAATTAAATTTTCATTACTTCACCTTGACTTTATCCCAACCTCCTAACTATTCCAGTCCTTCCCACAAGGAGCTAACTAAAACCAGTTTCTCTTCAAGGGTACAGAAAAAAAATTGTCTTAATTGAATCCAATGTCTCTAGATGTCCCAGAAATTAGATTTTGATTACTTCACCTTGACTTTTACCCCACCACCTAACTCTTACAATCCTACCCACGAGGAACTAACAAAACCATTTTCTCTCGAAAGGTAGAGATCGAAATTGGGTTGAATCCAACGTCTCTAGATTTCCCAGAAATATAGATTTTGATTACGTCATCTAACTACCTTGACTTAAAACCCCCCACCTCGTAACTTTCCAGTCCTTTCCATAAGGAACAAAGCATTAAGAAATTAATTCTCCAAATTGTATTTTCTTACTTAAAGATGGTTTCTCTAATGAGGTGAAGAAATTGGATTCAATCCAATGTTTCTAGACTTATCAGAAACTAAATTTTGATTTTTTTTTTCACCTTGACTTAAACCCCACCTCCAACATCTCTAGATGTTCCTAAAACTAGATTTTGATTGCTTTGCCTTGACTTAAACCCCACCTCCTATCTTTTCCAATCCTTCCTAAGAGGATGTAACTGAACCCAATTTATCTCGAAAGATAGAGACAGAAATTGCATTGAATCCAATGTCTCTAGACTTCCCAGAAAATTAAATTTTGATTACGTCACCTATCTATACTCAAACCCCACCTTTTTAACTCTCCCTGTCCTTCCCATGAGGAACAATGTATTAAGAAATTCAATATCTAAATTATATTTTCTTACTTAAAGCCAATTTCTCTTGAGAGTTGAAGACATTGTCTGGATTTAATCCAATATCTCTAGACTTCCCAGAAATTAGAGTTTGATTACTTCACCTTGACTTATACACCACCTCTTAACTCTTCCAATCCTTCCCACAAGGAACTAACAAAGCCATGTTCTCTCAAAAGGTAGAGAAAGAAATTCGGTTGAATCTAACATCTCTAGATATCCCAGAAAAAAAAATTTGATTACGTCACCTAACTACATAGACTTAAACCCCACCTTGTAACTCTCTCCTTCTTTCGAGGAAAAAAGCATTAAGAAATTAATTCTCCAAACTATATTTTCTTAAGTATAGCCAGTTTCCCTAGAGTGGTGAAGAAATTGGATTTAACCAATGTTTCTATACTTATCGGAACTAGAGTTTGATTTTTTTTTTCACCTTGACTCAAACCCCACCTTGTAACTCTTCCAGTCCTTCCCACGAGGAACAAAGCATTAAGACATTAATTCTCCAAATTGTATTTTCTTACTTAAAGCCAGTTTCTCTAGAGAGGTGAAGAAATTGGATTTAACCAATGTTTCTATACTTATCAGAAACTAGAGATTGTTTTTTTTTCCACCTTGACTCAAACCCCACCTCTTAACTCTCTCGGTCCTTCCCATGAGGAACTAACTAAAGCCAATTTATGTCGAGAGGTAAAGAAAAAAATTGTCTGGATTGAAACCAATATCTCCAGACTTCTCAGCAATTCCATAAATTTATTTTACTTATTTGCTCCTCAGTTGTAGGATCAGATGTCTGGGGTCTTACAAAGAGATATTAGATTTTGGTCAGTTAGATTTCTTCCAATACTGGACCTATAATGCCGTGTTGGTGACAACATAGCGGCATCCTAAAAGTATTAAGTTAGAAATGTTTCCAACCTCCTTGTGTTAATTAGTGGTTTTAATTGCCAAACACTGCTTGAAATCTCCATCCACATGTGATGGCTCACTTGATATATGGTCCAAAATAATAGGGTTCAGTATGTCCAACGTCAGATGACCAAGATGAGGTCCTGTTCCAAGATATGGACAGCTTATTTCATAGCGCGATCTAGATATAGCACAAGTTTCAGTACTGATGTCAACAAATCGACGTCCAAGACAATGAAGGCACATAATGGACTTACAGTGATATGTCAATGCTATCCTAATCATTGTGGTCAAACGTTACAAAGTGACAATTTTTACAAATATACAGTAGGCACAACAGTGTCAAGAGCACAAAATGAAAAGCAGCACCGAAAACACCAATGTGCATTCAACTACTATTCTGTAAGAGGTATTTAGAGTGAACCCCAATTTTCATATATATTTATTTTTTTTATTTTACAAAATATCTATTCTTATTGTAACTAGATGAAACTATAACATTAAATAATAAAAAAATAAGAAATATAATTGTTGGTGCCATGGACTCATATAACCACTTGTAAATGTCACGGGTGACAGACAGTCCTGTGGTTTCTGGCAATGGAAGGTCACAGCGTTTTCTGTCAGTATTCATTGTATCATGTAGCTTTCCTGCTGGATTTTCATCTCTTCCCCTTTAGGACCCAGCGGAGATCTCCTTCCATCCAGCTGCTGATGATCAGTGTTCACCTAGTGCTTAAACACTCCCTTCTTCCCTGGACTGGTGCTGGTGATATTATTCAATTCATTAAAGCTCTGGTTGCAAGCAGGTGGCTTGTACTCCTCTGTGGTATCATTGCTGAAACTTTCCTGAACTCCTGCTTGAGTCATCTGTGGATAAGTAGTTCATGCATTTTCCCTCTTTGTGTCCTCCTTGTGTCTTCTTTAGTGTTCAGTGGGTTGATGAAGAGCTTATCCCACCCGTTCCCTATTTAAGGTCCAGCACTAGGAATACCTAGGGTCAGGTATCCGGCTCGGCACATAGGAACCTATCTAGGGTGGTGAGGTACCCCAGGGACCAGCTGTAGGTTTGGTCATGGGTCACCATCTCCCCTTCCCTAGACACAGGGTTTCCCTTTCGCCGTTTGCTTGGTACTTCCCCGTACCTAGCGTGACAGTAAAGCTCTGCTCAAAGCGAGGTATTCTTTGTGTTTGGACCATGGATGCAGGATGTATCTTTAGCAGTGTCCTTACCATCAAGAACACCCATAAAGTAACTGGCGGACCAGTGCAAGACCCCCTCATCTTAAACATGCACTAAGTTAAGTAACTAGTGAAAATAAAAAAACGCTCTCTAACCCATTGCAAAACAATGTTTTGAAGCCAGAGAAAACTGCAATACTATTTTACTAAAGTTTGAATTACGACTAAGCTAAATTGAATGCAGTAAACTCATTAAAGGGTATAATCAAGACTGAGTGCAATTCCTAACCCTGAGTCACCTCCTGTATTATACTCCAGAGCTGCACTCACTATTCTGCTGGTGCAGTCACTGTGTACATACATTACTGATCCTGAGTTACCTCCTGTATTATACCCCAGAGCTGCACTCACTATTCTGCTGGTGCAGTCACTGTGTACATACATTACATTACTGATCCTGAGTCACCTCCTGTATTATACTCCAGAGCTGCACTCACTATTCTGCTGGTGCAGTCACTGTGTACATACATTACATTACTGATCCTGAGTTACCTCCTGTATTATACTCCAGAGCTGCACTCACTATTCTGCTGGTGCAGTCACTGTGTACATACATTACATTACTGATCCTGAGTTACATCCTGTATTATACTCCAGAGCTGCACTCACTATTCTGCTGGTGCAGTCACTGTGTACATACATTACTGATCCTGAGTTACCTCCTGTATTATACTCCAGAGCTGCACTCACTATTCTGCTGGTGCAGTCACTGTGTACATACATTACATTACTGATCCTGAGTTACCTCCTGTATTATACTCCAGAGCTGCACTCACTATTCTGCTGGTGCAGTCACTGTGTACATACATTACTGATCCTGAGTTACCTCCTGTATTATACTCCAGAGCTGCACTCACTATTGTGCTGGTGCAGTCACTGTGTACATACATTACATTACTGATCCTGAGTTACCTCCTGTATTATACTCCAGAGCTGCACTCACTATTCTGCTGCTGCAGTCACTGTGTACATACATTACATTACTGATCCTGAGTTACATCCTGTATTATTCTCCAGAGCTGCACTTACTATTCTGCTGCTGCAGTCACTGTGTACATACATTACATTACTGATCCTGAGTTACCTCCTGTATTATACTCCAGAGCTGCAGTCACTATTCTGCTGGTGCAGTCACTGTGTGCATACATTACTGATCCTGAGTTACCTCCTGTATTATACTCCAGAGCTGCAGTCACTATTCTGCTGGTGCAGTCACTGTGTACATACATTACTGATCCTGAGTTACCTCCTGTATTATACTCCAGAGCTGCACTCACTAAGTGCATACACAGGATCAGTAATGTAATGTATGTACATAGTGACTCCACCAGCAGAATAGACCCGTAGAAGTCTGACTTACAGACGAAACGGCCGCCGTCCTTTGGAGGGACTCGCATCCAAGCCACCCCCCGCAATTTTATCTGCACCGATGAAAAGAACGTTTGAATAAAAAAGAATTTGTTTGGCATAGCAGCTGTTTGCGGTCGATTATTCATCTCCCTGTTGTTGCAGCTCTGGGGTATACTCAGTACAAGATAAATAAAGTAACATCATCTGTGCATATATAGAGTGTGTATGTATCTATATATATATAATTGCCTTATTCTGTCTGTCTGTCTGTCTGTCATGCTCCGAAATTGTGTCCTTACGGTGATACAAAGCTGATTGGCCGCTGGGCTCGCCATGGCCCCGCCCCCCCCACACGGATTGGCCTCTCGCCCCGGCTCTCTGCAGGCCCCGCCCCCTCACGCAATGCACGCTCGCTCTGGCCCAACTGACACGGAGCCCCGATTCCCAGGTGAGTACACACACACACATCAGATCACACTCACTCTCACACTCACTCTCACACATCACATCCACACATCACATCCACACATCACATCCACACATCACATCCACACATCACATCCACACATCACATCCACACATCACATCCACACATCACATCCACACACTCACAACATGCTGGGATATCGCTTGCTTCTACACCGGCTCCGTCAGGATCCCAGCAGCGCCACACATAACCTTGCGATGCTGGGATCTTCACGGAGGCCGTGAAAGCTGGTAACCATTATACACATCGGGTAACTAAGGTCCCTTAGTTACCCGATGTGTATCATAGTTACCAGCGTACACCGGCTCACACTCACTCTCACACATCACACACACATCACATCGCATCCACACATCAAGGTCCTGCAGCTGCGGAACATACAGACACATAACAGCACACACACATAACAGCACACACATAACAGCACACACAAATCAGATCACACTCACACACACACATCACATCGCATCCACATACTCACAACATCCTGGGATATCGCTTGCTTCTCGGCCTCGATACTGTGCTGTTGTGATCTTCCAGGACCTGCCGGAGGATCACATGGCCAGAAGCATGTGATATCCCCGGATGTTGTGAGTATAAGCGCGTATGTGCGATATCGTCAGTGTCTGTGTGTGTGAGTGTATGCGATCGGGTGTGTGTGAGTGGATGCGATCGGGTGTGTGTGAGTGGATGCGATCGGGTGTGTGTGAGTGGATGCGATCGGGTGTGTGTGAGTGGATGCGATCGGGTGTGTGTGAGTGGATGCGATCGGGTGTGTGTGAGTGGATGCGATCGGGTGTGTGTGAGTGGATGCGATCGGGTGTGTGAGTGTCGGCAGAGGAGCACGGCGTGCTGGAGGAGGCTGGGAGCAGAGAGGCTGATCATGGGGAAGGCTGGGAGGAGAGAGGCTGATGCTGGGGGAGGCTGGGAGGGGGAGGCTGGGACGAGGGAGGCTGATGCTGGTGGAGGCTGATGCTTGGGGAGGCTGGGAGCGGAAGGCTGATGCTGAGGGAGGCTGGGAGAGGGAGGCTGGGAGGAAGGAGGCTGGGAGGAGAGAGGCTGATCCTGGGGAAGGCTGGGAAGGGGAGGCTGATGCTGGGGGAGGCTGGAAGGAGAGAGGCTGGAAGGAGAGAGGCTGATGCTGGTGGAGGCTGATGCATGGGGAGGCTGATGCTGGGGGAGGCTGGAAGGAGAGAGGCTAATGCTGGTGGAGGCTGATGCTTGGGGAGGCTGATGCTGGGGGAGACTGGGAGGGGAAGGCTGATGCTGAGGGAGGCTGGGAGGAAGGAGACTGGGAGGAGAGAGGCTGATCCTGGGGAAGGCTGGGAAGGGGAGGCTGATGCTGAGGGAAGCTGGAAGGAGAGAGGCTGATGCTGGGGGAGGCTGGAAGGAGAGAGGCTGAGGCTGGGAGGAGAGAGGCTGATGCTGGGGAAGGCTGATGCTGAGGGAGGCTGGGAGGGGAAAGCTGATGCTGGGGAAGGCTGGGAGGACGGAGGCTGGGAGGAGAGAGGCTGATCCTGGGGAAGGCTGGGAGAGGGAGGCTGATGCTGGAGGAGGCTGGAAGGAGAGAGGCTGATGCTGGGGAGGCTGGGAGAGGGAGGCTGATGCTGAGGGAGGCTGGGAGGAGGGAGGCTGGGAGAGGTAGGCTGAGAGAAGAGAGGCTGATGCACACACACACACACACACACACGCGCGCGCACTGCACAACACACCACACACACACACACTGGGAACCACAAACAACTGCCCTACACAGACACCCACACACACAGACAACGCTGCACACACACAACACCCAACACACAAACACCGCGGCACACGCAAATATACGCACATACCGCACAACACACACATTGCTCAAAACATACCTCCCCCCAAAACACACCACACACACACAAACCGCGCAACACACACACACAACGCTACAGACACACAGCGCTCCACAAACAACGCAACACACATACAACACCGCTCTCACCCCCCGTCACACCCAGACAACACCCAGAACATGTACAGCGCCTACACAAACACTTGGTAACTACAGACAACAACATCTCTCTATATATATAACAAAAATCATACATGAACTACACAATACGTAAATTCTAGAATACCCGATGCGTAGAATCGGGCCACCTTCTAGTATATATATATATATATATATATATATATATATATATATATATATATATATATATATATATATATATATATATGGTATATATATATATATATATATACTAGAAGGTGGCCCGATTCTACGCATCGGGTATTCTAGAATTTACGTATTGTGTAGTTCATGTATGATTTTTGTTATATATATATAGAGAGATGTTGTTGTCTGTAGTTACCAAGTGTTTGTGTAGGCGCTGTACATGTTCTGGGTGTTGTCTGGGTGTGACGGGGGGTGAGAGCGGTGTTGTATGTGTGTTGCGTGTGTTGCGTTGTTTGTGGAGCGCTGTGTGTCTGTAGCGTTGTGTGTGTGTGTTGCGCGGTTTGTGTGTGTGTGGTGTGTTTTGGGGGGACGTATGTTTTGAGCAATGTGTGTGTTGTGCGGTATGTGCGTATATTTGTGTGTGCCGCGGTGTTTGTGTGTTGGGTGTTGTGTGTGTGCAGCGTTGTCTGTGTGTGTGGGTGTCTGTGTAGGGCAGTTGTTTGTGGTTCCCAGTGTGTGTGTGTGTGTGTGTGTGGTGTGTTGTGCAGTGCACGCGCGCGCGCTGTGTGTGTGTGTGTGTGTGTGCATCAGCCTCTCTTCTCTCAGCCTACCTCTCCCAGCCTCCCTCCTCCCAGCCTCCCTCAGCATCAGCCTCCCTCTCCCAGCCTCCCCAGCATCAGCCTCCGCCAGCATCAGCCTCTCTCCTTCCAGCCTCCTCCAGCATCAGCCTCCCTCTCCCAGCCTTCCCCAGGATCAGCCTCTCTCCTCCCAGCCTCCGTCCTCCCAGCCTTCCCCAGCATCAGCTTTCCCCTCCCAGCCTCCCTCAGCATCAGCCTTCCCCAGCATCAGCCTCTCTCCTCCCAGCCTCAGCCTCTCTCCTTCCAGCCTCCCCCAGCATCAGCCTCTCTCCTTCCAGCTTCCTTCAGCATCAGCCTCCCCTTCCCAGCCTTCCCCAGGATCAGCCTCTCTCCTCCCAGCCTCCTTCCTCCCAGCCTCCCTCTCCCAGCCTCCCTCAGCATCAGCCTTCCGCTCCCAGCCTCCCCAAGCATCAGCCTCCACCAGCATCAGCCTCCCTCGTCCCAGCCTCCCCCTCCCAGCCTCCCCCAGCATCAGCCTCTCTCCTCCCAGCCTTCCCCATGATCAGCCTCTCTGCTCCCAGCCTCCTCCAGCACGCCGTGCTCCTCTGCCGACACTCACACACCCGATCGCATCCACTCACACACACCCGATCGCATCCACTCACACACACCCGATCGCATCCACTCACACACACCCGATCGCATCCACTCACACACACCCGATCGCATCCACTCACACACACCCGATCGCATCCACTCACACACACCCGATCGCATCCACTCACACACACAGACACTGACGATATCGCACATACGCGCTTATACTCACAACATCCGGGGATATCACATGCTTCTGGCCATGTGATCCTCCGGCAGGTCCTGGAAGATCACAACAGCACAGTACCGCCGCCGAGAAGCAAGCGATATCCCAGGATGTTGTGAGTATGTGGATGCGATGTGATGTGTGTGTGTGAGTGAGTGTGATCTGATTTGTGTGTGCTGTTATGTGTGTGCTGTTATGTGTGTGCTGTTATGTGTGTGCTGTTATGTGTGTGCTGTTATGTGTCTGTATGTTCCGCAGCTGCAGGACCTTGATGTGTGGATGCGATGTGATGTGTGTGTGATGTGTGAGAGTGAGTGTGAGCCGGTGTACGCTGGTAACTATGATACACATCGGGTAACTAAGGGACCTTAGTTACCCGATGTGTATAATGGTTACCAGCTTTCACGGCCTCCGTGAAGATCCCAGCATCGCAAGGTTATGTGTGGCGCTGCTGGGATCCTGACGGAGCCGGTGTAGAAGCAAGCGATATCCCAGCATGTTGTGAGTGTGTGGATGTGATGTGTGAGAGTGAGTGTGAGAGTGAGTGTGAGAGTGAGTGTGAGAGTGAGTGTGATCTGATGTGTGTGTGTGTACTCACCTGGGAATCGGGGCTCCGTGTCAGTTGGGCCAGAGCGAGCGTGCATTGCGTGAGGGGGCGGGGCCTGCAGAGAGCCGGGGCGAGAGGCCAATCCGTGTGGGGGGGCGGGGCCATGGCGAGCCCAGCGGCCAATCAGCTTTGTGTCACCGTAAGGACACAATTTCGGAGCATGACAGACAGACAGACAGACAGACAGACAGACAGACAGACAGACAGAATAAGGCAATTATATATATAGATATATACACACTATTTTTTTTTCCAAGGTGACGTACACTGTAATATCTGTTGGAGGCCATATGTGGCCTTTCCCATGAAGATTATGTACATTATTTGCTGAGTAGCTGACAGGGGATCTGTCACTCACCATAAATATAGAATTATTTTTGTGTTACCTGGTGTGAATGCTGCTGTTCTCCTGAATCCGGCGATGTTTTTCGTTAGTTCATGCGCCTCTCCGTTCCTGAGATATGGCTCTGTCTTTCTTGTAATCTTTTTAGCCAACTAGGTGTTATCTTAAAGCCACCCACAGAGAAGAGCTGTAGACCACTCCCATTTGTCTAACAAGACTAGATTTATATACAGGAAAGAAGAGGCCATATCTCAGGAACGGAGAGGAACAGGAAGAAAAGAGAAACATCGCTGGACTCAGGAGAACAGCGGCATTTACAACAGGTAAAAAAAATGACATGTTTATGGCAAGTGACCGGTCCTCACTTTTAACAGACCGTTATATGGTCATGAACTATGCATTATATGTTGTTGGTGATTATAAATATATATATATAGATAATGTAAATGGAATAAAAGCACAACTAGATTTTTACGGAATTAATTTGTTACTTTCCTCATTTTTTCTGTGACCGGCTGTAACCTAAACCACGTATGTGATATTTCTACTGAGTGATTCTAAATAAAGACATTCTCAACGATTATTCCTTATTTGTTCCGAGATATCCTTGTCGTTTGTTTATTTCCTCCCATGTATTGTCCTCTCCCCTGTGTGTGCATGCAGTGAGTTTGAGCTTTGGTTTTGCCCTGTCTGTTGGTTTTTGTGGGGTTTATTTCTTCTGTCCCAGCCCTTCTCTGGGGAGGGGGAGAGAGGGTGTCAGACCAGGGCTACACTAGAGTCAGGGCTACGTTGGCGGTCCAGACCTCGCCACCATCAGGCGTACCTTTGAGGGCCAGTCTAGGCACTCCTACTCCTGATTTTCATGTCATACCCCTGATACAAACTAATAATTTCTGGAGGTTTGTGGGCATTTCTGGACAGATTTATACAGAAGGCCTATGCAGATGTGACGCCCCTGGACTATTCAGGTGGTCACAGGGTACTGCACAATCTGCTCTCCCCGTGCAGGGCTCAACCCCCCATGGTTCTGGGTCCCCATCTTGCAGTACTGCCTCCACAAATCCTAGATACACCTTGTACTACACCTGTCAGGCACACCAGTGGGCTGCTTAGGATGGAATAGGGCCGCCCACCGAGGGGTCAAGCAGGGAGGTGGGAGGTGTCAGGTCAGTTCAGTGGTAGCCCTCGAGCTGTGAGGAGCTCTGAGGAAGCTAGGAGTTGTAGCTCCCAGGGGAGAAGTAAACTAGGTCGCAGTTGGACATCCGGTCGCAGGGGATTGAGGCTAGGTGCCTGGAACCCGTCAAGGAGGACGGTCAGCAGCCTGGTCCTATCACCGGCCCAGGACCGAAGGCATGTCGGGGTACAGGGACCCTAGGTCGGGGAGAAGCTTCAGGCGACCCGGCAATTAACCTGCGGAGGACAGGGCCTTTATGGACTGTTCCCACGAAGCTCAGAGATCGGGGGCACTAGTGCAATGCGGGGGATAGTGCTTTCCTAGCAAGCAGCCCACTGAAATCCCAAGTGTGAGCTCCTGAGAGCAGGCTCCTTCACTTAGCCACAGTGGGGAGCGGGGCCCGGAAAGCTCCAAGCTACCGGGCCACAACAGACAATCTAAACTTTGTGCCAGGAGGCAGGTTACGGACCACCAGGCAGCACTGCAGGGGAGGGGACCCGGACGAGCTCCCCTCAGGAGACAGTGGCAGTCAGAGACTTGGTTTACCCTGTTGTCAGCGTCTGCTTCATTGCTGAGTGATTACCCGACTGACCCCTGCACTGCTTCCCCGCATCACTATCCAGAGTCCCGAGGCCTACCCCTACCCATGGAGGGTAACGTCATCTTACTGCCCCACTCCATCACTCTGGGTACTCCTAACGGCAGCCGCGGTACTCCCTATTACCGTACACCATGGGTGGCAGCACGAACTATACCAAATCACCTGTAAATATTCCCCTTTTCATTTGAGTGTGGCCCCTAGCCCCCGGAGACCCTCGAGCTACGAGCAATCACCACCCCCAGATTAGAGCCGTTCGATCCGCTGCAGGGGCAGCACACAGAGACCCCGATTCAAACTCTGAGTCCAGCAGCTTCTCCTTAAGGCCATGAACACCCCACATGACTTGCTGTATACCGGGAATACCCCACAAGACCTGCCGTATACCGGGAGCACCCCACAAGACCTGCCGTATACCGGGAGCACCCCACAAGACCTGCCGTATACCGGGAGCACCCCACAAGACCTGCCGTATACCGGGAATACCCCGCAATACCTGCCGTATACCAGGAGCACCCCACAAGACTTGCCGTATACCGGGAGCACCCCACAAGACCTGCCGTATACCGGGAGCACCCCACAAGACCTGCCGTATACCGGGAGCACCCCGCAAGACCTGCCGTATACCGGGAATACCCCGCAATACCTGCCGTATACCGGGAATACCCCGCAATACCTGCCGTGTACCAGGAGCACCCCACAAGACCTGCCGTATACCGGGAGCACCCCACAAGACCTGCCGTATACTGGGAGCACCCCACAAGACCTGCCGTATACCGGGAATACCCCGCAAGACCTGCCGTATACCGGGAATACCCCACAAGACCTGCCGTATACCGGGAGCACCCCACAAGACCTGCCGTATACCGGGAGCACCCCACAAGACCTGCCGTATACCGGGAATACCCCGCAAGACCTGCCGTATACCGGGAATACCCCGCAAGACCTGCCGTATACCGGGAGCACCCCACAAGACCTGCCGTATACCGGGAGCACCCCACAAGACCTGCCGTATACCGGGAATACCCCGCAAGACCTGCCGTATACCGGGAATACCCCACAAGACCTGCCGTATACCGGGAGCACCCCACAAGACCCGCTGTATACCGGGAATACCCCACAAGACCTGACGCATACCGGGAACACCCCACAAGACCTGCCGTATACCGGGAACACCCCACAAGACCTGCCGTATACCGGGAACACCACACAAGACCTGCCGTATACCGGGAATACCCTGCAATACCCGCTGTATACCGGGAATACCCCACAAGACCTGACGCATACCGGGAACACCCCACAAGACCTGACGCATACCGGGAACACCCCACAAGATCTGCTGTATACCGGGAATACCCCACAAGACCTGCCGTATACCGGGAACACCCCACAAGATCTGCTGTACACCACAAGGTCACATATTGGGGACACCTGACAAGTATATATAGTTCATGAGAATCATAGATTGCTAATTTGTTCTTATTAAGTAGAATATGACTGTTAATAAGCAGAGAAATGATAACACACCGTGCATGTGCCTTTAAGAAACAAAACCCCACATGGAACAGGAACTTTTTCTGTTTTTTTTTCAATAAACTTTATTTATACCATCTTAATCCCTAAACACTCTTACTTGTCAATCAAATGGTAACCACGCCCCCATTGTGCTCCGTTTGGGTGAATCCTTGTCAATCAAATCCTAGCAACATCGCCTCGGTAGTTCTTATTGTGCCTTTCACTCGTCAGTTATGTAGTACCGCCTCCTCATTTAAATAAACCTTTTTTACCACGCCCATTGATGATAATCACGCCTTCTTAGAAAAGCGCGCACTTTTTTTTTCTCCTCTCTGGCTCCTCCCACTCATCAGGCTCCGCCTTCTCGCAGTGTGCTCTCTGCCGCGCTGACGTCACTTCCAGCCAGTGCGCAGGTTCGGTTCCGGAGGGAAGACTTCCGGCCCGTCACCCCGGCAACCGTAGATAGGAGAAGAAGTACCGTTTAACGGGGGCGGAAGAACAGAGCTCGGGACGGTGCGGCTGCCGGTAGGGTGACCCTGCTTTTGTCTGAATGTGCTCACAATGCGGAGACACGTGCGCAGAGCTCAGTAATCCGTTGTTTCCAGATTATCAAATATTCTAGATTATCGGACAGGCGCAATAATGCTGTGTTATTAAATCAGAGCGGATGGTGGATAATGATGGGAGCAGTTGTCCTGAGACATAACGGGCTCGTCTTTTGCGCCGTCCGGTGCCTCTTTGTCATGTGACCCTTGGCGGCGGATTAATTTTTTTTTATTTTATTTGTGTCAAATTTTTTTATATTTTTTATTACTTTTTTTTAAAATTTCTTTTTAATTTTTTTGAAATATATATATATTTATTTTTACTCCCTTCGAACGTATTCAGCAGCGCCGCTCGTCTCTAATGTGGCTTTAACACCCCTTAAAGGGTTTGTCTATCCTCATCTGTTAGGATTGCAAAGGCGCGTCAAAAGCAGCAACTGTGCAATTTAACATGTCAAGAATGAAAGGATTTATTCTTATTTCTATGGCTTATTGCTTGTTTCCTAGGTTACCGACCACCTCTGTAGCCTATCAGAAGTGGTCGGTTTACTAGTCAGGAAGCTCAGATGTTTTTCTGAAACTGGCACTTTTTAAATGTTGAAGTGTCGGTGCTCATTGATGTGCTGCACCCTGTTCTCAGTAGTGTGCCTACGTGGGTAGGCGACCACAAAAATGAAGCCAGGAGGTGGCGTCGACCGGGTCCCTCCAGTATGTAGGAAGCCAGGTGGTTGGGGAGAGCTGCACCCTCAGGTCGGTAGGAAGACAGGAGGCGGGGGAGAGCGGCGCCCTCCGGTCGGTAGGAAGCCAGGTGGTTGTGGAGAGCTTCACCCTCCGGTCGGTAGGAAGACAGGAGGCGGGGGAGAGCTGCACCCTCCGGTCTGTAGGAAGACAGGAGGCGGGGGAGAGCGGCGCCCTCCGGTCCGTAGGAAGACAGGAGGCGGAGGAGAGCGGCGCCCTCCGGTCCGTAGGAAGACAGGAGGCGGAGGAGAGCGGCGCCCTCCGGTCCGTAGGAAGACAGGAGGCGGAGGAGAGCGGCGCCCTCCGGTCCGTAGGAAGACAGGAGGCGGAGGAGAGCGGCGCCCTCCGGTCCGTAGGAAGACAGGAGGCGGAGGAGAGCGGCGCCCTCCGGTCCGTAGGAAGCCAGGAGGCGGAGGAGAGCGGCGCCCTCCGGTCCGTAGGAAGCCAGGAGGCGGAGGAGAGCGGCGCCCTCCGGTCCGTAGGAAGACAGGAGGCGGAGGAGAGCGGCGCCCTCCGGTCCGTAGGAAGACAGGAGGCGGGGGAGAGCGGCGCCCTCCGGTCCGTAGGAAGACAGGAGGCGGAGGAGAGCGGCGCCCTCCGGTCCGTAGGAAGACAGGAGGCGGAGGAGAGCGGCGCCCTCCGGTCCGTAGGAAGACAGGAGGCGGAGGAGAGCGGCGCCCTCCGGTCCGTAGGAAGCCAGGAGGCGGGGGAGAGCGGCGCCCTCCGGTCCGTAGGAAGCCAGGAGGCGGGGGAGAGCGGCGCCCTCCGGTTTGTAGGAAGCCAGGAGGCGGGGGAGAGCGGCGCCCTCCGGTTTGTAGGAAGCCAGGAGGCGGGGGGAGAGCGGCGCCCTCTGGTTTGTAGGAAGCCAGGAGGCGGGGGAGAGCGGCGCCCTCTGGTTTGTAGGAAGCCAGGAGGCTGGGCAGAGCCCTCGGGCCAAAAATACACTCGTGTGCATTTATCCTCAAACTGGAACAGCGGTCTGCACGATTGAGCTGCGCTTTATTCATTCTCTTCGGGCTGCTCTCAGCTTGTTCCGGCAGGTACATTGAGAGTGAATGGTGCGGGGGGTGGGCGGCTGTTTTGCGGATTGTTGCTGTCAGTCTTCCGACGCCTCCACCAGGCTGGTGTGGTAACCCATGGTCGGTCGATTATATGAGGAGTAGGTACGCGGCAGCGATCAGCTAGCACTAGCTCTAGTTGCTGCTGGTGCTGGCTGTATAACACAGCAGACATCTGCATTGTATGTAGCAGGAGAGCTATAGGCACGGCCGACACCTGTGCTCTTTGGACATAAAGGGACCGTCCTCCCAGGAGCCAGCGCTGACATCCCAGGTTACCCATTTATCCAACGGTTGGGACGGTGGAAAAAAATAACCTACTGCTTTCAGTCATCTCTAACTTGCAGTTCTCTAGCTGTCGGAGCATGCTGGGAATTGTAGTGTCACAGCAGGTTAGAGATCATAGAGGAAAGGATTGAAGTGAGCCAATCAGCTCCCAGAACTGTGGTTCAGCTGCTTTTAGTCACACTGCTCTAACAGTAAAGAATCCTCCCAGCTCCTGATATGACTGTGGCAGGGGGAATAGAATTCATTCTCTTATTTGTAACCAAAATGATTCTTTACTGTTACAGCAGTGCGACTCGATACACAGGAACGTGTATCTTCATTGTGACTGCTATCGAAAGGAAAATTTGCAGGATCCATGCGGGAGATGAGCAGCCACGGAGGTGACTTGAGCCTGCTCATCTCCAGTAATGCTCCTGCTCCATGATACTTTGCAGCAGATGTCGCTTTCCAGCTTCCCCCTCCTCCTCACTCCCCCTCCCTCTTCCCCTCCCCCCTTTCAGAAGGAAAGAGTTTGCCTTCCCCTCCCCCACCTCTCTTGCCTTGCGAATTTTTGTGACTCTGTATGTGGCAGCAGGGTTTTCAGCTGACTGGGAAACAGGCAGGCAGGCAGGCGACGGTGGGGGATGGGGGGCGGTGGGGAGGAAGAGGAGGAGCGGCATCAGATTACTTCAGCTGCTGCAAAAGGAGGGGCCGTGGCCGACACTTTCCTGACTGCGCCCTCTGCACATGCAGCCAGCAGGGGGCAGGAGCGCTCAGTGATCGGTAAGTGATCAAGCGCGAGAGCACAAGGGTGGCCGATCCTCCTCCCACCACAAGGAGGCAGACTTTTATCTGCGTTAAACCCCGTAGACTCAGTAAATGAAAGAGGGGGGTGGTTTCTTTTTTTCTGTCCTTCTGTGTACTGTGTTGCAGTATATAGTAATAATCACAGTCTTCCATGAGTGGCAGCCATAGGTTAGTACCATCATGGCAGGTGCAGGACCTCAGCAGGCTCCAGGTTGCAATGGCAACCCCTCCTCAGACTGCGTGTCTTATCGTGAGCTCTTGGACTTGAATATCATGCATGGTGATAGGAGCGGAGGGGGTGACTTTAGTTGTAGCAGCACGTCCGTTGTCAGAAAGGGGTTGAGAAGATGAGTTAACCCCTTTAAACGCTGCAATCAGATATAGACAGTGGCATCTAAGGGGTTACAGTTGTTTTTCTTTGTCAAAATGTTTTTTGTTTTTTTTTTCGCCGTAGCCATGGATGACCCGGAGATGGCAGAACTGGAGAACATGGTGGTGGAAGAGCTGGGCATATCGATGAAGGAGCTTCGCGAATTCATAGACCGAGAGGTGGAGAAGAACGAGCTGGTGAAGCAGAAGAAAGCCCAACTGCTGGAACTGGAGGAGCTGGTGAAGCGCAAGGAAGAGGAGGTGGCCGGGGTGGACAGCCTGTACGACAGCGCTTCCAGGTGAAGGCACTTACTGGGGGCTGGACCCTGAGGGGCAGTGCGGAGAGCCCCGTTATGGCCACTCACTGTGTACTGGCCACGTTTGGTACTGCAGCTCCTTTTTGACCTAAGCTGAGTGTAGGATAGACTGTTTGATGGCTCCTTATTTTCAGGGCTCTGGATAACTGCGAGTCGTTAGTGAAGACCCTGTACAAAGAGATGGGGATCGACTACAAGGAGAGCAGCTCGGATGACGAGTCCTCAAAGCCTGTGGAAGTCATCGAGATTCCAGACGAGGATGATGACGATGACGTCCTGAGCATAGGATCAGGTCAGCAAATACTGGCTTTAACCTCTCCCTGACCACATAAAGCAACTATACAGAATGTCGTAAGGTCCCTCGCAGGGCAAGTTTCCCGAGGGATTAATTTTGTCTTCTCTTACAGGGGAAGAAGTTAGTAAGACGCCAAAGGAGAAGCATCTAGTAAGTGCACGAGTTAGGGTGGTCTCCTCGGTACAGACCCTTCATAAGCTTCTGCCAAAAACACCTCTCACCTTGTACCAAATGATTCATATCATCTCCCTTAAAGGGAACCTGTCACCAGATTTTGGCCTTCTACACTAAAACTAGCACCTTTTATAGAATGCACCACAGGCGCTGCTTAAAGTGCATGTTACCCCCTGACCCCCCCCCCCTATAGACCCCACAAATGCCTTTATAAGCTATCCTGCCATGTATATAAATTGTCCGGTTCGGTAGGTGTTCTCCTGTTCCTCCTTTCACTCTCCTCCTGTACTGATTGACGTGGATAACGCCTTTGACACCATCCATGTAGGCAAGCAAAATCTAGCGCCTGTGCGGACATATTCCCGACTCGCGCAGGCGATCTTCACTCTGCCCTTTTACGGGCAAAGCCAAAATCAGGTGCGCCTGCACGAACCGGCGAGTGCTCTGTTCAGACATGAGATTTTTCCCAGCGATGTGGATGATATCACCTGCTACATCCACATCCCCCGGCAAAATCTTGCACCTGCGCAAAGAAGTTGTTCATTTGCGCAGACGCACCTATGTTTTCAGCTCTGCCCGCAACAGGACAGAGTGAAGTGCCCCTGCGCGAGCTGGGAATATGGAGACTTTGCCCACCTACGTGGAGGGTTCATCCACATCAATCACCACAGGAGGAGGGTGAAAGGAGGGACAGGAGGCGCAGATTAGGACGCCCATCGGACCAGACCGGACAATTTAAATACAGGGCGGGAGATTTTATATAGGTATTTTTGGAGTGTATGGGGGGGAGGGGGGAAACATGCACCTTTTTATTGAATGCAGAAAAGGCGCTTCTTAAGGTGCTAGTTTTAGTTTAGAAGGCCAAAATCTGGCGACAGGTTCCCTTTAAGAGTCGTAGGAAAAGCCAAATATTCCTTTCTTTTTATTTATATGTGTAGGTGTGTGTGTGTGTGTGTGTGTGTGTGTGTGTGTGTGTATATATTATATAAATTATTTTATTTTTTTTATTTTTTTTTTTTAGTTGAAGGACGCAATGTCTGCCATGAAGAAATGCAAACAAAATGTCCAGACCTTAGTGGAGGCCATTCAGAAGAAGTCCGGTAATCTATCCCACACTATATTACTTGTGACAGATTTTCAGCAGATTAGGCCTGACGTACAAAAACTATCCGACCTTTGACTTGCAGACGGACCGCAAACCCGACTTACCTCCCATCCATCATCACCTACCAGCTCCATGGGCGGCTCCCAGCTGACCGGACCACCCCACGATGTGAACAAAGATGGCGACCTGACGGTCAGCATGCGTATACTGGGAAAGAAGAGGACCAAAACATGGCACAAAGGAACTCTCATCTCAATCCAGATGGTCGGTGAGTTACACAGATGGAATTCTTTTTGGTTTTATGTATTTAGTTAATAAACCCCTTTTAATTTGCCCAATCACCTATGTGTGTAATGTTGTAATCTGTTCACCAGGGCCAGGTAAGAAATACAAAGTAAAGTTTGACAACAAGGGAAAGAGTCTGCTGTCCGGGAACCACATAGCCTACGACTACCACCCGACTACTGAAAAGCTGTTTGTTGGGAGCAGAGTGGTGGCAAAGTACAAGGACGGGAACCAGGTGTGGCTATATGCCGGCATCGTGGCTGAACCCCCCAGCAGCAAGAATAAGATGAGGTATCCACAGTATCCATTTGTTTCCAGAACTGCAGCATTTTCGTGATGTCCAGACCCCTCTGTTACGCTTGGGTGCTCTCCAACCTGTGTCTTGGATGTTAGAGCTTGTCATAGTCTATCAGCTGGTGCTACAGATGGTGACCACTGCCTAAACCCCATAACGACCGCGGGCAGTAATATTACATCCTAGCGGTTATAATGTTACTGCCCGCGGTCTGCCGCCGGCAGCATGCCACGATCGGCGCACATCTCAGCTGAGATGTGTGCCTGCCAGGCACGAGCAGAATTGTTAACTGCTCATGCCGTTTAACCTGTTAAATGGCGCTGTCAATATGTGCCGTTATAATGGCGCGGTCATCGGCGATTAACATTTACTTACCTGCCGATACTGGTAGTCACATGACGTGATCACATAACTTCCGGTGGTTGTCATGGTAGCACAGGGTCATGTGATGACTCCTGTACTACACATGAATTGCTTTCAGTTTCACTCGGCCCGGAACCCAGTGAATCAGAAAGTGAGCGCATCTTCTGTTTACAGCTGTGTAGCTGTGATCATCAGGGCAAAGCGATCAGATTGCTGAAAAATAAAAAATAAAAATAAAATAAAAAGTAAAGTTTTAAAAAAATTTAAAAAAAACACTAAGGCTATGTGTCCACAGGAGCTTGTTTCTGCTGAATTTGTCGCGGAAAACCTGCGGAATTATCTGGTTTTCTAGATAAATCCGCCGGTTTCAGCAAGTACAGATACTCTCCATGTTATCCTATGGGACATGGGGAGTGCTGTGCCCACGCTGCAGAATGTGTGGCTGTGGAATATGCTGTGGATGTCCCGCAACCGCACATAAATGCATGTCAATTATTCCTGCTGATTTACCTGCGGAAATCCCGGCCCTCCACTATGGAGACAGAGGCCGGGACGTCCGCAGGTAATTCGCATGAAAGTCCGCAGGTTTACCGCTGCTATATCGCTGGAATCCCGCAGCTAAAAATAGCTGCAGATGCCGGCGGGCAGCTGCGGGAAACCTGCGGACGTACCTGCGGATTTATCCGCAGGTGCGATCGCCCGTGGGCACATGGCCTAAATGTTCAAATCACCCCCCTTTCGCCCCATTGAAAATTAAAGGGTTAAAGAATTTTATATATAGAATACGCACGCAGTATCACCGTGTTCAGAAATGCCCGATCAGAATATAAAATCAATTAATGTAATCAGTAAACTGCGTAGCTGCTAAAAAATTCCAAACGCCAAAATGATGTTTTTTGTCGCCGCAACGTTTGCAGAAAATGCAATAACAGGCGATCAAAACGTAGCCTCTGCGCAAAAATGGTACCATTTAAAAATGTCAGCTCGAGACGCAAAAAATAAACTGTCACTGAGCCCTAGATACCCGAAAAATGAGAACCCTACGGGTTACGGAATATGACACAAAACGTGCGCTACTTTTTTCCGATTTTTGTTTTCTTTAACCCCTTATATAAAAATAAACTATTCTGTATCTTCCTTGTAGCAATGAATCCAACCGCTCTAATTATCAGTCCCTTAGATAACTGTATGGTTTTACTCACTCTACCGGCTTCCACAGATAGTGTTAACGCAGCCCAACGATGACTTGTAGGAAGACAAGGAGAAACGCTGCAGTTTTCTTCTAGAATCTTGTATTAAGTACAAAGTAAAGGCAGGTGAAAAGGAATAATATGTACAGGGTTGCAGACATGTCTGTTCAGTAATGATTCCTCTAGACTAAACTGAAGGAGAAGGGAGGAGCATTCTATACAGAAGCCAACTAAGGGAGGTACATAGGGACAAACTTCATACAGTCTAATCTACCTAGTAACAATAAAGGAATTTCCTGATAGGAGGAAAAATATGCAATGCAAGAATTACATACAACAGGTTGTTCCCATTCATGGGACACAACATAAACCTATACAAGTTTAGTGTCTACGAACTCTCACTGACCTGAGGCATCACACCCACACATCAGTTTTACCATATAGTGAACACTGTGAATAAAATATCTCAAAAACCATAGTGCTGCTAACGCACTTTTTTTTTGCAATTTTTCGGCATTTGGAATTTTTTTGCCATTTTCCAGTTCACTACATGACAAAACTTATGGTTTCATTTCAAAGTACAGCTCGTTCTGCAAAAAATGAGCCCTCACATGACCATATGGACCGAAAAATAAAAAAGTTACGCCTCTCAGAAGAATGGCGGAAAAAGAAACAAAGCGAAAAATCGGCGGGGTTAAAGGGATATTTCTAGCTTTAAGGATAGGTAGTGTCAGATACTGCTTGTAGAATCAAGCACTTTTGCAATTTACTGTTTGATAAAATTTGTAGCCGTTCTTCAAATATAAACACGTTTTTTCTGTTGTATACAGCTTGTTGCCTAGGTGACCGACCACCGTTGCCGTGTAGCTATAAACAAGTGTTAATATCTCAATAATGAATGAGTATTTTAACAAGCAGTAAATTGATAAATTGCTTATTTTCACAAGCTCTATCTGACAATACCGATTTCCGAATATGGGATTAACCCTTTAAATATTTGGTTTTAACGTCTATGAGGACGTAGTGCTGTGTCCGGTTTGATCTGATCTCTGTATGGTTTTATGCGATGATAAAACAGCAAGTTTTGTTTCTTAGGTTTCTGATCTTCTTTGATGATGGCTACGCTTCCTATGTTACACAGTCAGAGCTGTACCCGGTGTGCAGACCACGTGAGTGTTGATCGATCCCGATAAATCCAAATTCACATTTGTCATATTTACGCAACGGCAAAAATGCTTAGCATATGCGTATTCTGTTGTTAATTCAACCCCGTTCACTTTCTGTACCTCAGAGAAAGGGGGCTCGCTTAGCTATTAAAATAAGCAATCAGCCAGCCCCCTGCACACACTACTTAAGCCACTGGAGTACCTGGTTAACAGGACTGTGTTTTTTCTTTTTTTTGTAGTCACTAAATCATGGGAGGACATAGAAGACGTGTCGTGTCGAGACTTCATTGAGGAATACGTCACCGCCTATCCAAACCGTCCAATGGTGCTACTCAAGAGTGGGCAGATGATCAAAACGGAGTGGGAGGGCACCTGGTGGAAATCCAAGGTGGAGGAAGTGGACGGCAGCCTGGTGAAGATTTTATTTTTGGTAAGGAAATACATTGCTGGCTTCCCTCTTAATCCACTGTATCTGGTATACATGGCCTTTAACCCCTAACTGATGTGTAATGTATATGCCAGGTGCGGGTAAATGGATTCTGGCTGTGTACAGCCATCTCTCACTCTGTTGATTATGTGATATGGGAGAGGACCCCATCCCACCGCTGCCACCAGTTTTGACGGGGTCCTTCTCCCATATCACACAATCAACAGAGCGAGAGATGGCTGTACAATTAAAAGAACATTTTTCCAAGCATAACGAATGGTCCATAACATAATCCACAAAACAGAGGGTAAAATTAGTCCAGTAACACAAATATATAATAGTCCTGTAAGCGATAAATGTCCAGGTCTCTTGTCTCAGCTTCTCCCAGAGGATCAATCCTTCTCTCTTCAAGTTCTCTAACAGACTGACAAATCCCCTAGGTAAGTAGAGAGTTTAGGTCGATCCCAGGCCTCTTCCCTCAAACTTAGGGACAGGAACACTACAGGGGGGGGGGGGGGGGTGTGACTACCTACAGACAATACAATGTACACACAAGCAATACAAATAATGGACAGTGAACCACGCCTAAACATTAACCCACACAACATTGTACATGACCCACAATATCCCATCATCACACTCTTGTTTTATAGTGGCAGTATTTTCACTCGAACATTAGAAGACAGGTCCCTTCCCACAGGAGCTCACAATCTACCCATTTTAAGCCTCCCCTCCCCCCCCACCTCATTTTTCTATTTCAGGACGATAAGCGTTGTGAATGGATCTACCGAGGATCCACTCGCTTGGAGCCCATGTTCAGCATGAAGACTTCCACGGCTACAACTCAGGAGAAGAAACAGGCTGGGCAGCAGAGGACGCGCCCCAACGTGGGTGAGTAATTATGTGTGCGCTGTATTTTGGCCAGTAATTGATTTCTTTCTGTAACTAATTATTTCTTTCGCTCTCATGGATCCAGGTGCTGTGCGGAGTAAAGGGCCGGTAGTCCAGTACACCCATGACCTAACTGGCAGCGAGTCTCCAGTGAAGCCCACAGAGCCTTCTTCTCCCCGGTCCATCCCCTCGCCGCAGCTCATAGACACAGAGTAAGTGTGAACATTCACATGATGGCCGTCTACATCTGGCTCCAGACTTCTAACTCCCACCTCCCGCAGACTTCTAAGTAATGATTCACTGGCATGCGGGTGCCCAAGTCCCACTGCCAACATGCTGAAGATCCACCGCGTTTAAGAAGGGGAAGTTTAAGTAGTGTAGAGTCCCTAGACAGTAGTGTAGAGTCCCTAGACAGTAGTGTAGAGTCCCTAGACAGTAGTGTAGAGTCCCTGGACAGTAGTGTAGAGTCCCTGGACAGTAGTGTAGAGTCCCTGGACAGTAGTGTAGAGTCCCTGGACAGTAGTGTAGAGTCCCTGGACAGTAGTGTAGAGTCCCTGGACAGTAGTGTAGAGTCCCTGGACAGTAGTGTAGAGTCCCTGGACAGTAGTGTAGAGTCCCTGGACAGTAGTGTAGAGTCCCTGGACAGTAGTGTAGAGTCCCTGGACAGTAGTGTAGAGTCCCTGGACAGTAGTGTAGAGTCCCTGGACAGTAGTGTAGAGTCCCTGGACAGTAGTGTAGAGTCCCTGGACAGTAGTGTAGAGTCCCTGGACAGTAGTGTAGAGTCCCTGGACAGTAGTGTAGAGTCCCTGGACAGTAGTGTAGAGTCCCTGGACAGTAGTGTAGAGTCCCTGGACAGTAGTGTAGAGTCCCTGGACAGTAGTGTAGAGTCCCTGGACAGTAGTGTAGAGTCCCTGGACAGTAGTGTAGAGTCCCTGGACAGTAGTGTAGAGTCCCTGGACAGTAGTGTAGAGTCCCTGGACAGTAGTGTAGAGTCCCTGGACAGTAGTGTAGAGTCCCTGGACAGTAGTGTAGAGTCCCTGGACAGTAGTGTAGAGTCCCTGGACAGTAGTGTAGAGTCCCTGGACAGTAGTGTAGAGTCCCTGGACAGTAGTGTAGAGTCCCTGGACAGTAGTGTAGAGTCCCTGGACAGTAGTGTAGAGTCCCTGGACAGTAGTGTAGAGTCCCTGGACAGTAGTGTAGAGTCCCTGGACAGTAGTGTAGAGTCCCTGGACAGTAGTGTAGAGTCCCTGGACAGTAGTGTAGAGTCCCTGGACAGTAGTGTAGAGTCCCTGGACAGTAGTGTAGAGTCCCTGGACAGTAGTGTAGAGTCCCTGGACAGTAGTGTAGAGTCCCTGGACAGTAGTGTAGAGTCCCTGGACAGTAGTGTAGAGTCCCTGGACAGTAGTGGAGAGTCCCTGGACAGTAGTGGAGAGTCCCTGGACAGTAGTGTAGAGTCCCTGGACAGTAGTGGAGAGTCCCTAGTCCCTAGATAGTAGTGGAGAGTCCCTAGTCCCTAGATAGTAGTGGAGAGTCCCTAGTCCCTAGATAGTAGTGGAGAGTCCCTAGTCCCTAGATAGTAGTGGAGAGTCCCTAGTCCCTAGATAGTAGTGGAGAGTCCCTAGTCCCTAGATAGTAGTGGATAGTCCCTAGATAGTAGTGGATAGTCCCTAGATAGTAGTGGAGAGTCCCTAGTCCCTAGATAGTAGTGGAGAGTCCCTAGTCCCTAGATAGTAGTGGAGAGTCCCTAGTCCCTAGATAGTAGTGGAGAGTCCCTAGTCCCTAGATAGTAGTGGAGAGTCCCTAGTCCCTAGATAGTAGTGGAGAGTCCCTAGTCCCTAGATAGTAGTGGAGAGTCCCTAGTCCCTAGATAGTAGTGGAGAGTCCCTAGTCCCTAGATAGTAGTGGAGAGTCCCTAGTCCCTAGATAGTAGTGGAGAGTCCCTAGTCCCTAGATAGTAGTGGAGAGTCCCTAGTCCCTAGATAGTAGTGGAGAGTCCCTAGTCCCTAGATAGTAGTGGAGAGTCCCTAGTCCCTAGATAGTAGTGGAGAGTCCCTAGTCCTTAGATAGTAGTGGAGAGTCCCTAGATAGTAGTGGAGAGTCCCTAGATAGTAGTGGAGAGTCCCTAGATAGTAGTGGAGAGTCCCTAGATAGTAGTGGAGAGTCCCTAGATAGTAGTGGAGAGTCCCTAGATAGTAGTGGAGAGTCCCTAGATAGTAGTGGAGAGTCCCTAGATAGTAGTGGAGAGTCCCTAGATAGTAGTGGAGAGTCCCTAGATAGTAGTGGAGAGTCCCTAGATAGTAGTGGAGAGTCCCTAGATAGTAGTGGAGAGTCCCTAGTCCCTAGATAGTAGTGGAGAGTCCCTAGTCCCTAGATAGTAGTGGAGAGTCCCTAGTCCCTAGATAGTAGTGGAGAGTCCCTAGTCCCTAGATAGTAGTGGAGAGTCCCTAGTCCCTAGATAGTAGTGGAGAGTCCCTAGTCCCTAGATAGTAGTGGAGAGTCCCTAGTCCCTAGATAGTAGTGGAGAGTCCCTAGTCCCTAGATAGTAGTGGAGAGTCCCTAGTCCCTAGATAGTAGTGGAGAGTCCCTAGTCCCTAGATAGTAGTGGAGAGTCCCTAGATAGTAGTGGAGAGTCCCTAGATAGTAGTGGAGAGTCCCTAGATAGTAGTGGATAGTCCCTAGATAGTAGTGGATAGTCCCTAGATAGTAGTGGAGAGTCCCTAGATAGTAGTGGAGAGTCCCTAGATAGTAGTGGAGAGTCCCTAGATAGTAGTGGAGAGTCCCTAGATAGTAGTGGAGAGTCCCTAGTACCTAGATAGTAGTGGAGAGTCCCTAGTACCTAGATAGTAGTGGAGAGTCCCTAGTCCCTAGATAGTAGTGGAGAGTCCCTAGTCCCTAGATAGTAGTGGAGAGTCCCTAGTCCCTAGATAGTAGTGGAGAGTCCCTAGTCCCTAGATAGTAGTGGAGAGTCCCTAGTCCCTAGATAGTAGTGGAGAGTCCCTAGTCCCTAGATAGTAGTGGAGAGTCCCTAGTCCCTAGATAGTAGTGGAGAGTCCCTAGTCCCTAGATAGTAGTGGAGAGTCCCTAGTCCCTAGATAGTAGTGGAGAGTCCCTAGTCCCTAGATAGTAGTGGAGAGTCCCTAGTCCCTAGATAGTAGTGGAGAGTCCCTAGTCCCTAGATAGTAGTGGAGAGTCCCTAGTCCCTAGAAAGTAGTGGAGAGTCCCTAGTCCCTAGATGGTAGTGGATAGTCCCTAGATAGTAGTGGAGAGTCCCTAGTCCCTAGATAGTAGTGGAGAGTCCCTAGTCCCTAGATAGTAGTGGAGAGTCCCTAGTCCCTAGATAGTAGTGGAGAGTCCCTAGTCCCTAGATAGTAGTGGAGAGTCCCTAGTCCCTAGATAGTAGTGGAGAGTCCCTAGTCCCTAGATAGTAGTGGAGAGTCCCTAGTCCCTAGATAGTAGTGGAGAGTCCCTAGTCCCTAGATAGTAGTGGAGAGTCCCTAGTCCCTAGATAGTAGTGGAGAGTCCCTAGTCCCTAGATAGTAGTGGAGAGTCCCTAGTCCCTAGATAGTAGTGGAGAGTCCCTAGATAGTAGTGGAGAGTCCCTAGATAGTAGTGGAGAGTCCCTAGATAGTAGTGGATAGTCCCTAGATAGTAGTGGATAGTCCCTAGATAGTAGTGGATAGTCCCTAGATAGTAGTGGAGAGTCCCTAGATAGTAGTGGAGAGTCCCTAGATAGTAGTGGAGAGTCCCTAGATAGTAGTGGAGAGTCCCTAGATAGTAGTGGAGAGTCCCTAGTACCTAGATAGTAGTGGAGAGTCCCTAGTACCTAGATAGTAGTGGAGAGTCCCTAGTCCCTAGATAGTAGTGGAGAGTCCCTAGTCCCTAGATAGTAGTGGAGAGTCCCTAGTCCCTAGATAGTAGTGGAGAGTCCCTAGTCCCTAGATAGTAGTGGAGAGTCCCTAGTCCCTAGATAGTAGTGGAGAGTCCCTAGTACCTAGATAGTAGTGGAGAGTCCCTAGTCCCTAGATAGTAGTGGAGAGTCCCTAGTCCCTAGATAGTAGTGGAGAGTCCCTAGTCCCTAGATAGTAGTGGAGAGTCCCTAGTCCCTAGAAAGTAGTGGAGAGTCCCTAGTCCCTAGATAGTAGTGGAGAGTCCCTAGTACCTAGATAGTAGTGGAGAGTCCCTAGTCCCTAGATAGTAGTGGAGAGTCCCTAGTCCCTAGATAGTAGTGGAGAGTCCCTAGTCCCTAGATAGTAGTGGAGAGTCCCTAGTCCCTAGATAGTAGTGGAGAGTCCCTAGTCCCTAGATAGTAGTGGAGAGTCCCTAGTCCCTAGATAGTAGTGGAGAGTCCCTAGTCCCTAGATAGTAGTGGAGAGTCCCTAGTCCCTAGATAGTAGTGGAGAGTCCCTAGTCCCTAGATAGTAGTGGAGAGTCCCTAGTACCTAGATAGTAGTGGAGAGTCCCTAGTCCCTAGATAGTAGTGGAGAGTCCCTAGTCCCTAGATAGTAGTGGAGAGTCCCTAGTCCCTAGATAGTAGTGGAGAGTCCCTAGTCCCTAGAAAGTAGTGGAGAGTCCCTAGTCCCTAGATGGTAGTGGATAGTCCCTAGATAGTAGTGGAGAGTCCCTAGTCCCTAGATAGTAGTGGAGAGTCCCTAGTCCCTAGATAGTAGTGGAGAGTCCCTAGTCCCTAGATAGTAGTGGAGAGTCCCTAGTCCCTAGATAGTAGTGGAGAGTCCCTAGTCCCTAGATAGTAGTGGAGAGTCCCTAGTCCCTAGATAGTAGTGGAGAGTCCCTAGTCCCTAGATAGTAGTGGAGAGTCCCTAGTCCCTAGATAGTAGTGGAGAGTCCCTAGTCCCTAGATAGTAGTGGAGAGTCCCTAGTCCCTAGATAGTAGTGGAGAGTCCCTAGTCCCTAGATAGTAGTGGAGAGTCCCTAGTCCCTAGATAGTAGTGGAGAGTCCCTAGTCCCTAGATAGTAGTGGAGAGTCCCTAGTCCCTAGATAGTAGTGGAGAGTCCCTAGTCCCTAGATAGTAGTGGAGAGTCCCTAGATAGTAGTGGAGAGTCCCTAGATAGTAGTGGAGAGTCCCTAGATAGTAGTGGATAGTCCCTAGATAGTAGTGGATAGTCCCTAGATAGTAGTGGAGAGTCCCTAGATAGTAGTGGAGAGTCCCTAGATAGTAGTGGAGAGTCCCTAGATAGTAGTGGAGAGTCCCTAGATAGTAGTGGAGAGTCCCTAGTACCTAGATAGTAGTGGAGAGTCCCTAGTACCTAGATAGTAGTGGAGAGTCCCTAGTACCTAGATAGTAGTGGAGAGTCCCTAGTCCCTAGATAGTAGTGGAGAGTCCCTAGTCCCTAGATAGTAGTGGAGAGTCCCTAGTCCCTAGATAGTAGTGGAGAGTCCCTAGTCCCTAGATAGTAGTGGAGAGTCCCTAGTCCCTAGATAGTAGTGGAGAGTCCCTAGTACCTAGATAGTAGTGGAGAGTCCCTAGTCCCTAGATAGTAGTGGAGAGTCCCTAGTCCCTAGATAGTAGTGGAGAGTCCCTAGTCCCTAGATAGTAGTGGAGAGTCCCTAGTCCCTAGAAAGTAGTGGAGAGTCCCTAGTCCCTAGATGGTAGTGGATAGTCCCTAGATAGTAGTGGAGAGTCCCTAGTCCCTAGATAGTAGTGGAGAGTCCCTAGTCCTTAGACAGTAGTGGAGAGTCCCAAAGGACACACTTATACAGTAAGATGTAAATACAGTAAGTGTTTTGTTTGGGAGTTGCGTGGCCCGGTTACATGTGGCTGTAATTCTCCCAGATTTATAAGGTTTCTACCAGTTGTTCTCCACAGCTTCGAATGTGCCATCCAAGTACGCCGATTGCCTGACTCTTGCGTGTCTCTGGTTTCAGCTCGGACAGCCAACAGGCGCAGTCTAAAAAGCAAGTAGCCAAGAAAAGCACCTCCTTCCGCCCCGGATCGGTGGGCTCTGGACAGTCCTCCCCCATACCCATCGAGCCCATCACTGGACCGCGCCCTGTTCCACCAAACCAACTCAACCAGACCTTCCAGCCCATCCAGCCTGTCCAGCAGATCCAGCCCATCCAACAGATCCAGCAGATCCAACCCATCCAACAGATCCAGCAGATCCAACCCATCCCGCAGATCCAGCAAATGCAGATCCAACCCATCCAACAGATCCAATCCATCCAGCAGATCCAGCAAATGCAGCCCATCCAGCAGATCCAACAGATCCAGCAAATCCAGCAGATCCAAACCATTCAGACCATCCAGGCCATTCAGACTTTCCCCACTATTCAGGCCATTCAGGCAATTCAGCCCAATCACACCATCCAAGCCATACAAATGGCACAACCCAATAGGTGAGCTGTTTTCTGTTTTCTGCAACCCCAAATCTCCAGGTCTTGGATGTTGATCCCCTCTTCTGGGGTCTGACACCTGACACCCCCTCCGATACAGCTGTGTGCAGCTCTATACCCCATGTAGTACAGCACGTACTCGTCCTGCAGTACCCTTCTTTAGGCAGTAGAAGGAGCTGTCGCTTTCCTATGAGGTTGGGGTGCCTGGTGTCAGACCACCGCCAAGCTGATATTGAGGTCCTCACTGTTTTGGAAACCGGAGTATGCGCCATGGTAATGCCTCTGTCCAGTCTTGAGTTTGTTTGTAGTCTGTAACCATGGAGACAAATAGATCTGCATAGGAGCTGTGCGCAGTAAACAGTATTATTATTTTTTTTCTCCCTCTCCTTACAGATTTATTACCACCAATCCCACGTTCCAGATTATCCAGACAAACCAAATGCCGACGGAGATCAGTTATAGGGCCCCGAGGGAAAAACTCTTCTACCTACCTCACACGTGCAACCACAACTGCTTGTCTCGAGTCCGAGCCATCAACCACCGGGGCAAGAACCCCCTGCTGGTCCCGCTCCTCTACGACTTCCGGAGGATGACGGCAAGGAGGCGGGTGAACCGCAAGATGGGCTTCCATGTCATCTACAAAACTCCGTGCGGGCTGAGCTTGCGGACCATGCCGGAAATCGAACGCTACGTCTTCGAGTCCAAGTGCGACAAACTGTATTTAGAAATGTTCTGCCTGGACCCCTACGTGTTGGTGGATCGCAAGTTCGCACCTCAGAAACCCTTTTATTACATCCCGGATATCACCTACGGCAGGGAGGACGTGCCCCTCTCCTGCGTTAACGAGATTGACCGGACACCCCCTCCGCAGGTAGACTACAGCAAGGAGAGGATTCCCGGCAGAGGGGTGTTCATCAACACTGGCGCGGACTTCCTGGTAGGATGTGACTGCACGGATGGATGTCGGGACAGGTAGGAAAAAGCGCTGGTGGTCCCCAGGTGGGGGTGGGGGGGGGGTGGTCTATGGTTTAGTGTTCATGGACTACTGATGTGGCCTTAATGATCCCATTGATTTCCTTACTTCTGTAGTTGAACAGCAGCGATCATAGTTAGCTACAGTTGGAGGCAAGTGCTGGCTGTATAACACAGCCTGCACCTGCCCTGTGTGGACCTGGCTTAGTTACTGAGCTACACCATCTCCAGGACACGTGCTATTACATCCTCGAGAGAGATGAGGTCATGTTGTGTTTTAAAGGGACACTTTTTTCCCCCCATATAACAAGTTCTCATGACTTTTACATATGTTTCAGATCCAAATGCGCCTGTCATCAGTTAACTATCGATGCCACTCGCTGCACCCCCGGGGCGCAAGTGAACACGTCCGCCGGTTACACGCACAAGAGGCTGGATGAATGTCTGCCTACCGGGTAAGGAGCATCAGGAGACTGAAGAGCGGGGATTTATTGCCTTTTAGGTTTTTAGCCTCCCCTTCTTCCAAGAGCCACTGAGATGACTTCATTGGGGGACACAGGACCATGGGTGTATGCTGCTGTTGCCAGGAGGGTGACACTAGGCAAACTAAGAAAAAAGTTTTCTTCAGCGCTCTATTGGGAGACCCAGACGATTGGGGTATAGCTACTGCCCTCCGGAGGCCACACAAAGCACTACACTAAAAAGTGCAAGGCCCCTCCCCTTCTGGCTATACCCCCCCGTGACATCACGGGTTCTCCAGTTTTAGCTTTGTGTGCGAAGGAGGTCAGACATCCATGCATAGCTCCACAGATTTTAGTCAGCAGTAGCTGCTGACTATGTCGGATGGAAGAAAAGAGGGCCCATATGGGGCCCCCAGCATGCTCCCTTCTCACCCGTGGATGGTGTTGTAAGGTTGAGGTACTTATTGCTAGTACAGAGGCCGGAGCCCACATGCTGTTTTCCTTCCCCATCCCCATGAGGGGCTCTGGGTGAAGTGGGATCTTACCGGTCTCCAGGCACAGAGACCGAGCTCCATCCACAGACCCAAAAGAACCTGCTGGATATGGAGCTGAGTATCGTCAGGGACAGGGCCCTGCTACATCAAGGTACTCTGTGTCCCCGGGCAAGCGCGCACACACACACCAGCATTGCTGGGAGTGTTAGTGCGCCGGGGACAACAGCGCGGAGCGCTGGTGCTATTATTCACTGCAGCTTTGCTGAGTGAATTTATGTATTGAAAACGGCCGCGCCGGCCGCTGCTGATTGTTTTTTACATTGTGGCGCGGCTGGGACTTGTGGTGCGCCGGGGGACTTCGGCGTCGGCCGTGCACATAGGACGGCCGCGCTTATTACTCGAGTCCCCGGCTTTGCGGCCTAGCTTTCGTTTCGTTCCCGCCCCAGCCCTGCCAGTCAGAGGAGGGGCGGGACGCTGTACAGAAGCTCAGCGCAGGGAGCTGGAGTCTGCTTTGCATTCTCCAGCCCCCTCTCACTGAACACAGTGAGACGCCGGGTTCCCGCTCTTGGCTGGGGCTCGCCCACGGCCCGCCCCTCTGCACAGGACGGGGAAGAGAAGCCGGCAGCCATTATGGTTTCCACTCTGGGAGAACGGAACCAGTCACAGGTTTTTGGGCGACCTCACACCCGCTCTTGTGCGGGCGGTAAGCAGTACTGACACCACTAATGCTGAAGTGGGTTTTTGGACTGTGTGCTGATATGCTATGCACTGTACTGTACTGTCGCTATTCTGGGCAACAGCAGCAAATAAGCAATGCTGCTGAGGCACAAGCTTTCAATGCTTCTTCGTTTGCATGTGCTGCAGTGTTTACTGTCAGATTGGGCAACAGTAGCAGTAGAGCAATTTGTGCTAAGGCACAAGCTTTCAATGCTGCTTCGCTTGCATGTGCTGCACGGTTTATTGTTATGATATACATTCACTGTATGTCGCTATTCTTGGCTAATGCGCCCAGATAAACAGACAAAAGCAGCAGTAGAGCAATGGTGCTACGGCACAAGTTTTCAATGCTGCTTGACTTGCATGGGCTGCAGTGTTTACTGTCATGCTTGTATGCTATACATTCACTGTATGTCGCTATCCTTGGCTAATGTTCCTGGATAAATAGACAACAGCACCAGAAAGGCTAGGGTGCTAACGCGCAAGCTTTCAATGCTGCTTGGATTGCATGGGCTGCAGTGTTTACTGTCATGCTGTATGCTATACATTCACTGTATGTCGCTATCCTTGTCTCATGCTCCTATCAATGCTGCGTGTACTACATGTACTGAAGTGTTTATTTGTACTTCATGCTTGTATGACTATTCACTGTACGGTCGCTATCCTCGGCTAGGCTCTTAGATAGCTAGACAACAACAGCAGAAAAAGACAAGTTGCCAATGCACGGGCTTTCTATGCTGCTTGTACTGCATGTCATACGGTTCCAGGACCCCCAGTGCGTGCAATTGCTCAACCGGGGTCTCTGCTATATGTGGCCAAAAGAACCACCTGTGATCTCTGTCCAGAGACAGGGACGAAGTTGCAGTTTTTCCGCTGATATATTGTCTGTGACTATGACTGACATCTTACAGACTTTGCACCCCAAGCAGACCGTGGGCAATATGGTTGCAATGACCCTGGCCGCCCTGATTTGGAGCATCTCAAGGCGCCAGAGTGATTCCAGGCATCCCAGAGAGCAGGCATCCGACACGGTCGACAGTCCCAGATGGCCTAAGCGGGCTCGCTGGGATTAGCCCTCGACTCCATCACTGGTCAAGGTCCCAGCTGGAGTACTCTCTGTACGTTGAGGCAGACGTAGCTGTTCAGGACTCTGATCCTGAGACCGCTCTCAATCCGGATACACCGGATGGTGACGCTATAGTGAATAATCTTATTGCGTCCATCAACGAAAGGTTGGGTATTTCTCCCTCAACTCCTCCAGTGGGGGGGTCAGCTTCACAGCAAGAGAAATCTCTATTTCAGTATCTCAAGCGTATATTGAGTACTTGTTTAGCACTCTGACTCCAGAGAAGCAGTCCAGAAACGACACGCTTATCACGATAAGCGTTTCTCCGACCGTATTAATGAGACACGTGTCGCTCCCACCTGACGTGGTCAAGCGCTAGACCCAGTATCCAAATGTGGATCCCCCAATCTCCATGCTTGCAGCTAGATCTATAGTTGTAGTGGTGGATAGGACTTCACTTCAAAATGCCATTGACAGGCAGATTGGCCTCTGGTTGCAATCTGTCTATGAAGCTATCGGCAGGTCGGTTGCTCCGACAGTCGCAGCCGTGAAGGCACTCCAAGCTATTTCAGCTAGTATTGCGCAGGGGGTCGCTGTCACAGGTACTCTCGGTCCCAGCAGCGTCTTTAACTCGCAATGTCGGCATGGCGAATCATGCTGTTATTGCTGTCCGAGACTCTACGAGCCGGACGTCAGTGGCATCCGCCAACTCCGTGTTTTTACGCAGAGGCTAGTAGTTGAGAGATTGGAACAGAGGCTGCTTCCAACGAAGTGCTTAACCAGGTTGCCTTTATCTAGTGATAGTCTGTTGGTAAGGGTTGAATGAAATCATTCAACTATCCAAGACAACTCAAAAAGCCCAGAAGGGCATAGATTCCTAACGGGCTCAATCACGCCCGGGGAAGGCAGCCGGAGGACCCGCTACCAAAGTGTTTTTCCTCATAATTTTCAGCCCTCTCACTCCGCAACCGCGGGGGGGCAGACTCCCCCGCTTTAGCGGCATTTACCTACCGCAGGTCAAGGGCCTGTGAGTGAGAGTCAGTTTGTTTTCAAACTACCGCACCGACCGAGCCGAGGCTCTTCTGCAGGCGGAAAGAGCGGTAATTCCTGTTCCTCTTCAGGAACCAGATACGCATTTTGCTCCGACCTGGTCGTGGTGCCAAAATAGGACGGCTCCTTCCGTCCCGTTCTGGCATTTATACTGCTTAACAAGCACGTGAAAACCAGGCGGTTCCGGATGGCATCACTCCGCTCCGTCATTGCCTCTCTGTCTCAAGGAGTTTTTCCTAACATCAATAGACATCAGGATGCTTATCTACACGTGCCGATTGCTCCGAGGCACCGGCGTTGGCTACGATTCGTTATTAAAGACGAGAATATTTCGTTTCGTAGCCATACCCTTTGGCTGGCGACAGCCCCACGGGTGTTCACCAAGTTCGTGGCAGCAGAGGGAGCAGTCCCGCGCTCTCACGGTCACTCTGTGATCCTTTACTTGGGCAATCTACTGGTCAAGGCACTCTCCTTTAGAAGCATGCCAACACAACCTGAACATGGCGCTGGACCCTTCCCAGAGTTTCGGGTGGGTCTTCAACTTTTCAAGGTTGAACCCAATCGCTGGCATCTCCTGGAGAGTTTTCACACTCTCTCAGCGATAGTGAAGCTTCCGCTGGACAAACAGCGTTCACTACAGACGAGGGGGCAGTCTCTCCTTCAAGGAGGCGCCTCATCCAGAGGCGAGCTTTTTTCACGCAGTTTCATCTGCGTCCGCCTCAATAGCACATTCTTCGCTTATGGGAGGGAAGTCGATGTCCCTACACAGGAACGTGTCACTTTTCCAGACGGTCAAAGACCGTCTTCAGAGGAGTCCACTCTTCAACTCAGTGGTCTGGAGCTCTGGGCAGTGTATCTTGCACTGCAAGCCTTCCTGCAGTGGCTGGAATGCAAATAGATCCGAATTCAGTCGGACTATCCACAGCGGTGGCATACACCAACCACCAAGGCGGACTACGCAGTCGACAAGCCTCCCAAGAGGTCCGGCGGATTCTGCTATGGGTAGAAGACAGAGCATACACCATATCAGCTGTTCATATCCCGGGCGTACAACACTAGGAAGCAGACTTCCTCAGTCGCCAGGGCGTGGACGCAGGGGAATGGGCTCTGCACCCGTTTGTTTTCAAGAAATCTGTAGCCGCAGGATGAAGACGGACGTCGACGTCATGGCTTCTCGGCAACAACAAGGTCCCGATTTTCATGACGCGGTCTTACGATCAAAGAGCTCTGGCGACAGGCGCCTTGGTTCAGGATTGGTCACAGTTCCAGCTACCGATTGCTGCCACACCATCCTCGTCGCCCCAAACTGGCCGGGGAGGTCGTGGTACCGAGATCTGTGGCACCTCACCGTCGGTCGACCGTGAGCACGACGTCATTGCCACCATGAGACGGGCTAGCCAGCCGCGGTCTGCCAAGATCTACCACAACTCGTGGAAGATATTCTTATCTTAGTGTTCTGCTCAGGGAGTGTCTCCCTGGCCATCGGCATTGCCTACTTTGCCTTCCCTCCTGCAATCTGGTTGGGAAAGAGGTTGGTCGCTCGGCTCCCTTTAAGGGCAAGTCTCGGCACTATCCGTGTTCTTTTCAGAAGCGTCTAGCACGTCTTCCTAAGGTGCGCACGTTACTACAGGGGGTTTGTCATATTGTGCCCCCGTACAAGCGGCCGTTAGATCCATGGGATCTGAACAGGGTACTAGTTGCTCTCCAGAAGCCGCCTTTCGAGCCTCTGAGGGAAGTTTCCCTTTCGCGCCTGTCACAGACAGTGGCCTTTCTGGTTGCGATCACGTCGCTTCGGCGAGTGTCTGAGCTGGCGGCTCTGTCATTCAAGGCTCCCTTCCTAGTATTCCACCAGGACAAGGTGGTGCTGCGCCCTATTCAGGAGTTTCTCCCTAAGGTTGTATCCGCGTTTCTTCTTAATCAGGATATATCCTTACCTTCCTTTTGTTCTCATCCGGTTCTCCGGTATGAAAAGGATTTACAGTTGTTAGTTCTGGGGAGAGCACTCAGAATCTACATTTCCCGCACGGCGCCCATGCGCCGCTCTGATGCATTTTTTTGTCCTTGTCGCTGGTACGCGCAAGGGGTTGCAGGTTTCTAAAGCCACCATGGCTCGATGGATCAAAGAACCAATTCTTGAAGACTACCGTTCTGCGGGGCTTCCGGTTCCTTCAGGGCTGAAGGCCCATTCTACCAGAGCCGTGGGTGCGTCCTGGGCATTACGACACCAGGCTACGGCTCAACAGGTGTGCCAGGCAGCTACCTGGTCGAGCCTGCACATTTTTTCACCAAACATTATCAGGTGCATACCTATGCTTCGGCGGACGCCAGCCTAGGTAGAAGAGCCCTGCAGGCGGCAGTGGCTTCCCCATAGGGGAGGGCTGTCTTGCAGCTCTAACATGAGGTATTTCTTTACCCACCCAGGGACAGCTTTTGGACGTCCCAATCGTCTGGGTCTCCCAATAGAGCGCTGAAGAAGAAGGGAATTTTGTTACTTACCGTAAATTCCTTTTCTTCTAGCTCTTATTGGGAGACCCAGCACCCGCCCTGTTGTCCTTCGGGATTTTTTTTTTGTTGTTTGCGGGTACACATGTTGTTCATGTTGAACGGTTTTTCAGTTCTCCGATGTTACTCGGAGTTAATTTGTTTAAACCAGTTATTGGCTTTCCCCCTTCTTGCTTTGGCACTAAAACTGGAGAACCCGTGATGTCACGGGGGGGTATAGCCAGAAGGGGAGGGGCCTTGCACTTTTTAGTGTAGTGCTTTGTGTGGCCTCCGGAGGGCAGTAGCTATACCCCAATCGTCTGGGTCTCCCAATAAGAGCTAGAAGAAAAGGAATTTACGGTAAGTAACAAAATTCCCTTCATCTCCTCCTCCGCAGCGTACACCTGGTGACTGACCAGGAACTAGCCAGTGTAGTGTAAAAGTAGTAGGAGAAGCTGTAGATTATGGAAAGAATGAGAAAACGTCTAATCCAAGCAGGGCGGGTGCTGTGTCCCCCCAATGAAGGCTCAGAAAAAGAGATTTTACGGTGAGTACACAAAAATCCTTCTCTCTCTTGCCTTATTGGGGGACACGGGACCATGGAACGATCCAAAGCAGTCCTTGGTTGGTAACAAAACCATTAATAACTGGTAAGGTCAGACAAATCAACGGACCATTAACTATAAACGTAGGTAGTAACTGAAAGCGGGGCCCCTCTAAGTCAGAGGTGAGCCACCGCTGCCTGCAAGACTTGTCTCCCCAGGGCAGTATCCGCAGAAGCCTGCGTATGTACTCTGTAGAACCTGGTGAACGTGTGGACAATGGACCAGGTAGCGGCTTTGCAAAGTTGAGCCGCCGAAGCTTGATGGCGAACAGCCCAAGAAGCTCCCACCGCTCTGGTGGAATGAGCTTTCATCCAACTCGGAAGGGTGACGCCTTTGACCCTGTATGCCTCTCGGATAGCTGATCTAATCCAATGGCCAATCATGGACTTCTGTGGCTGAGGCACCCTTCTTGTGCCCTTCTGGAAGAACAAAGAGTGCGTCTGACTTGTGGAACGGCGCGGTTCGAGAGATATATGGATCCTCAGAGCCTTGATAAAATCTAGATAATGTAGGGAATTATCAAATTAAAGAACCGGAGCAGGGCAGAATGAAGGCAGGATTATTTCCTCATTTAGATAAAAAGGAGAAACTATCTTTGGGAGGAAGGACGTTGAGGGCTGGAGAACAACCTTGTCCTGGTGAAAAAACAGGTAGGGAACCCGGCAGGAGAGAACCGCCAATTACAAAACTCACCTCACCGACGTGATGGCCACTAAATTGTGACCGGAAAGTAAAGAGAGCGAGACCTCTCGCAGTGGTTCAAAAGGCGCTTACTGAAGGACTCCTCAAACCAGATTAAGGTCTCATGGATCTAGGAGCTGACGATAGGGGGGAACCAGATGGCCTACCCCGTGAAGAAAGGTACGAATCTGCGATTGAGTCGCTAGCTGCTTCTGGAAAAAAAATGAAAGGGCGGCGACCTGTCCCTTGAGGGTACTGAAGGTTAGCACGGAATACAGTCCTACCTGCAAAAAGGTCAGGATGTTGGACAAGGAATAGGTAATCGGCGTCTTTCCATGTTGTTCGCACCAGGAGAGAAACTATCTCCAGGGTCTATGATAAATGTGAGCCGAGGAGGGCTTTCAAGCATTCATCATAGTGGAAATGACCAGGGGAGAGAGACCGATCCTGGCTAGAATCCAGGACTCGACAGCCACGCCATCAAACGCAGCCGAGCGGAGTTCTGGTGGCAAATCTATCCCTGCAACAGAAGATCTGGGCGGTCCGGAAGCTGACAGCGAGTGTCACCTAGTAGCCGGACGAGTTCTGAGCACCAGGCCCTCCTGGGCCAATCTAGAACTACTAGTATCACCGAGACTCCCCTCCGCCTTGACTTTCTTGATCACCCTCGGATGAGGGGAAGCGCAGGAAATATGTAAGGAAAGACGAAACTGGGACCACGGCAGGACCAGGGCGACAGAGTATATTGCATGTGGTTGCAGGAGCAGGCTATGAAGGGGTGGACTTTGGCGGTTTGGCGAGATGCCATGAGGTCCACGTCCGGAGGACCCCACCTGTGGCAGATCTGCTAGACCACCTTGCCGTGGAGGGACGCTGCCAGAACTTGTCTGCTTAGGAAGTCCGCGGCCCAGTTTTCTACCCCTGGGATGCGAACCTCAGAGATGGCAGAGGCGTGCTTCTCTGCCCAACTAAGGATCTCGGTGACGCCTTCCATCGCTGCTAAGCTGTGGGTCCCTTTTTGATGATTTATGTATGCCACTGCAGTGGCGTTGTCGGATTGAATCCGAACAGGGAGACCCGAGAGAAGCGGAAGGAACTCTTGAAGGGCCAGATATACGGCCCTTATCTCCAAAATGTTGATCGTAAGGGAGCGTTCCGGGATAGACCAGCGACCCTGAACCGTGTGATGATGAAACATAGCTCCCCAACCTATCAGGCTGGGGTCTGTCGTGACTACATGCCAGTGAATCGGGAGGAACGATCTCCCATGGGAGAGCGAGAAGTGATGGGTCCACCAGAGAAGGGAGTTAATCACCCTCTGGTGAAAAAAGAACCGGGTGAAGGGACGCCAAGTTTCTGTCCCACGCTGAAAGAGTCAGTTGAAGAGGACGAAGGTGAAATTGAGCAAACTGGATGGCTTCCATCGCCGCCACCATCTTCCCCAAAATCTTCACCCTGAACCGCAGAGGAAGGCGGCGCTTGCACTGGAGGACCTGATTGCCCTGTCTCAGGGAGGTCCGTTTCTCTACTGGTAGAAACACCCGAGCTCCAGAAGTGTCTAGGACCATGCCCAAAAAGACAAGACGTTGAGATGGAAGTAGAGACGACTTTTGGCAGTTGACGAGCCAGCCCAACCTCGAGAGAGTGTCCAAGCATATTTGCACACTCTCTGAGCAGGCAAGAAATGACTGTCCCTTTATGAGGAGGTCGTCCAGGTACGGGATGACTACAATAGGTAGTTACAAAGGTGCTGTGGCTAGGCCAAAGGAGAGAGACGTAAATTTGAAGTGCTCCTCCCCAATTGCGAACCGAAGGAACCTCTGGTGAGCTGTGTAGATTGGAATGTGTAAGTAGGCGTCTTGTATATCGACGGAGGCCAGGAATTCTACCGATTCCATGGACGCAACCATAGATTTTAAAGATTCCATGTGAAAGGGGCGAGTCCGCACTGGTCTGTTAGCCTCTCGAGGTCTAAAATAGGACGGGCTGAGCTGTCCTTCTTGGGAACCACGAAAAGATTTGAGTAAAAATCTTCATAACGTTGTTCGGTGGGAACTGGTACGATGACGTCTGCGTCACCAAATACCACGATAGCCTGAGACAAGGCCCGACTTTGGGCCGCGGATTTGGGAACATGTGATTGCAGGCAACGTCTCGTAGGGAGAAAGGTTAACTTGATTTTGTTACTGGTGGATACCAGTTCTCGAACCAAGGTGTTATCTATGTAGGAAAGCCAGACGTCCTGAAAGAGTGGCAGTCGACCTACTGTGGTTGGGGGAGGTCTGACATCATGCTGAGGAGGAATGCTGAGAACGGAAACTACCGGACTTGGGCTCCCTAGGATGGAAGCACCAGGCTGTGTTTGTCTTCAGAGGGTCCAGGCTTTTGCTCCATGCGCCGGGAGGGTTGGTCAGACTGCGCAGGTGGCTGAGAGGTTAAGTTCCAAAAGGACCAAAAACGCCACGGGAATCTCTTGCAAGGAGTGCACTTGGGGCGCTGCTAAGGTAGAGGTGTGCTCTTACCCCCAGTTGCATCAGCAATGATTCTGTCTAGAGTTTGGCCGAAAAGTTGAGACCCTTGAAAGGGTAACCCCATTAGGGATCTATTAGATGCACCGTCTGCACTCCAGGCTTTAAACCAGAGAATCCGACGGATTACCATCGAATTGATTGCTGCCATGGCAGCATAATTTGCCGAGTCTAGCAAAGCGTATATAAGGTATTTGGCAGCCATGGATATTTGGTAGGTCAGCTCAACCAACTCTAAAGGCAAACCTTCTGCACAGAGGTCTCTCCGTAAACTTACTCCAGACGGCAAGAGCCTTGGCAACCCACACTGTGGCAAATGAGGGGCAGAGGGAGGAACCCGCCGCCTCAAAAATAGACCTAGCCGGAGCCTCAACGGTGCGGTCAGTGGGTTCCTTGAGAGAGGTACTGTCTGGAATAGAGTACTGTTTGCTTGGCTAGTCAAGACACAGGAGGGTCGGCAACAGTTGACTCTGCCCAATCCTTCACTAGTTCCGGAGAGAATGGATAGAGAAGGGCGAGACGACGCTTGCCAGCAAATTGTTTTTCTGGGTGAGCTGTTTGCTTGACCAGAATGGCGTTAAATTTGGGATTATTAGAAAAATACCTCTGGGTTCGCTTAGGTTTTTTTGAAGGACACCATCTTTGAAGCCGCCTCAGGCGCATCTTTTACCGATTAGAGTCTGGTGAACAGCCGAGACTAAACTGTCGACCATCTCACGGATATTGGACTCCTGCCAGTTCCAGGTCAGAGTATGACTCTTGAGACATATCCTCGTAGGCTGACTGACGCAGAATCGGACTCTGAGTCATCATGGGATGTGGATGGCCTGGTGTAGACCTGTTTAGGGGATTTCTTCTGGATCCTACTAGGGATCCTATCCTGAGCCTGGGGAGCGGGATATCTGTGTGCCTGCACAGGGCTTGTGTCCCAACACTGTAGGGAGGAGCAGATAGAGCCCCCACCTTTTGTGGGGGTGAGACGTGCATGCACAGCGGTTGTATTAGCAGCGCTGTGGACAACAGAGCAAGGGGGCGTGGACAGCGGCAGCACTAGCCCGAAGCCAGGGCCTAAATTAGTGCCTGGCTGAAAAAAATGCTCCGGCGACAGCGCGATGCTGCAGCGCAGATGTCACTGAAGCAGGGAGACCCTCTCCTCCCACGCTGCTCCAACGCTGAACAAGACCTGCCTGGAGAAGATGCTGCTCTCTCCCTACCTGCGTCTAGGGGGTTGGTTGGAAGCCGCGCCAGCCGGTTAAGAACCTGGAGGGTCGCAGACTTCGGCCCGGCTGCTACACAGCAGTTAGGTGTACAGCAGGCTTGATCCGGGTCCTGGAAATGCCGAACGTCACCACTCGGCGCAGCTTGCCTAGAAGCGCAGTGAGGAGGAGCCTGGGCGGATGTACATATAGGGGGCTCTGGGAACCAGGGTGACGCAGAGTGTAATTGTCCAACCACTTAGGTCTCCCCTCTTCCTGACGGTGAAGCCACCCTGTTACCCCATTCCCGTATAGGGCGAGAGCAGGAGTGTGGGACACCCTATCACCCATCTGTGACTAGAACAGAAGAGAGGTGAAAGGGCTAAAAAAACGCATCCGAAAAAAAAGGGGGCCTGAGAACAGGTCCATGTCCACCTCCTAGGACACTAAGCAAAAAACTGGCTTGGTTCCTGGTCAGTCACTGGGTATATACTGCGGAAGAAGAGCGCCTTGTGTCAGCCTCCTGGCAACAGCAGCCTACACCCATATGGTCCTGTGTCCCCCAATAAGACGAGAGGGAAATGTAATTAAGGCCTTTTTTTTTTTTTTTTTTTTTTTTTTTCTTGCTATGGCGGTTAACAAATGTATTAATTTATGTTATATTTTAATTGAACTTGTATGTTAACAGTGATACCAAATGTGTGTGGGTTGGTTTTTTTCTTTGTGGGATTTTTTTTTTTTTGTGGGCAAAAGGGTGATTTGAACTTTTCTGGGGGTTTTTTGACCAGTTTTTAAAAACATTTAATCATTCCCTTAAAGGCCTTGAGCCTGTGATCACCTGATAGCACTATACATAGCAGTGCATTAGCAATGCAATGTATAGCGAAAATCACAATCTCCTATGAGAACCAGCCAATCGTTTACTTTCACAGGAGAATCGTACTGACAGGCATGGGGGTCTTCAGCAGGCCCTTAGCTGTTATTTCAACCAATTGGCGCCCCGCAATCACGTCACGGGCACTCCGATGGGCACATGAAATGATTGGCCCCACTGCCGACACGTGTTAAAAGCTTTGCTCCACCTGCGGTTTATTAAATCAGCTATTTTCTTCAGCGCTCTATTGGGAGACCCAGACGATTGGGGTATAGCTACTGCCCTCTGGAGGCCACACAAAGCACTACATCAAAAGTGCAAGGCCCCTCCCCCTCTGGCTATACCCCCCCCGTGGTATCACGGGTTCTCCAGTTTTAGCTTTGTGTGCGAAGGAGGGCCAGTTGCATCCCTTGCGGCGCCTCATGCATTTCCTAGGGAAGATGGTGGCAGCCATGGAAGCAGTTCCCTTTGCGCAGTTTCATCTGCGTCCACTTCAATGGGACATTCTCCGCCAATGGGACGGGAAGTCAACGTCCCTGGACAGGAAAGTCTCGCTTTCCCAGACGGCCAAAGACTCTCTACAATGGTGGCTCCTTCCCACATCATTGTCTCAGGGAAGATCCTTCCTGCCCCCATCCTGGGCAGTAGTCACGACAGATGCGAGTCTGTCAGGGTGGGGAGCAGTATTTCTCCACCACAGGGCTCAGGGGACGTGGACTCCGCAGGAGTCCACCCTTCAGATCAATGTTCTGGAGATCAGAGCAGTGTATTTTGCTCTACTGGCCTTCCAACAGTGGCTGGAAGGAAAGCAGATCCGAATCCAATCGGACAACTCCACAGCGGTGGCATACATCAACCACCAAGGAGGGACGCGCAGTCGGCAAGCCTTCCAAGAAGTCCGGCGCATTCTAATGTGGGTGGAGGACAGAGCATCCACCATATCCGCGGTTCACATCCCAGGCGTAGAAAACTGGGAAGCAGACTTCCTCAGTCGCCAGGGCATGGACGCAGGGGAATGGTCCCTTCACCCGGACGTGTTTCAGGAAATCTGTCGCCGCTGGGGAGTGCCGGACGTCGACCTAATGGCATCCCGGCACAACAACAAGGTCCCGGCATTCATGGCGAGGTCGCGCGATCAAAGAGCTCTGGCGGCAGACGCCTTGGTTCAAGTTTGGTCGCAGTTTCAGCTCCCATACGTGTTTCCGCTTCTGGCGCTCTTGCCCAGAGTGCTACGCAAGATCAGATCCGAGTGCAGCCGCGTCATACTCGTCGCTCCAGACTGGCCGAGGAGGTCGTGGTATCCGGATCTGTGGCATCTCACGATCGGTCGACCGTGGTCACTGCCAGACCGACCAGACTTACTGTCCCAAGGGCCGTTTTTCCATCAGAATTCTGCGGCCCTGAACCTGACTGTGTGGCCATTGAGTCCTGGATCCTAGCATCTGCTGGATTATCTCAGGGAGTCATTGCCACAATGAGACAAGCTAGAAAGTCGAATTCGGCTAAGATCTACCACAGAACGTGGAAGATTTTCTTGTCCTGGTGCTCTGCTCAGGGAGTGTCTCCCTGGCCATTTGCATTGCCCAAGTTTCTTTCCTTCCTGCAATCGGGGTTAGAAAAGGGCTTGTCGCTCAGCTCCCTTAAAGGGCAAGTTTCGGCACTATCCGTGTTTTTTCAGAAGCGTCTAGCACGTCTTCCTAAGGTGCGCACGTTCCTGCAGGGGGTCTGTCATATTGTGCCCCCGTACAAGCGACCGTTAGATCCATGGGATCTGAACAGGGTACTAGTTGCTCTCCAGAAGCCGCCCTTCGAGCCTCTGAAGGAAGTTTCCTTTTCTCGGCTGTCGCAGAAAGTGGCGTTTCTTGTTGCAATCACATCGCTGCGGCGAGTGTCTGAGCTGGCAGCTCTGTCATCTAAGGCTCCCTTCCTGGTGTTCCACCAGGACAAGGTTGTGCTGCGCCCCATTCCGGAGTTTCTCCCTAAGGTCGTATCCTCTTTTCATCTTAATCAGGATATTTCCTTGCCTTCTTTTTGCCCTCATCCGGTTCACCGGTATGAAAAGGCCTTACGTTTGCTAGATCTGGTGAGAGCACTCAGAATCTACATTTCCCGCACGGCGCCCATACGCCGTGCCGATGCACTTTTCGTCCTTGTCGCTGGTCCGCGCAAGGGGTTGCAGGCTTCTAAAGCCACCCTGGCTCGATGGATCAAAGAACCAATTCTAGAGGCCTACCGTTCTGCGGGGCTTCCGGTTCCTTCAGGGCTAAAAGCCCACTCCACCAGAGCCGTGGGTGCGTCCTGGGCATTACGTCACCAGGCTTCGGCTCAACAGGTGTGCCAGGCAGCTACCTGGTCCAGTCTGCACACTTTCACCAAGCATTATCAGGTGCATACCTATGCTTCGGCGGATGCCAGCTTAGGTAGAAGAGTCCTGCAGGCGGCAGTGACACCCCCATAGGGGAGGGCTGTTTTGCAGCTCTAACATGAGGTATTTATTTACCCACCCAGGGACAGCTTTTGGACGTCCCAATCGTCTGGGTCTCCCAATAGAGCGCTGAAGAAGAAGGGAATTTTTGTTACTTACCGTAAATTCCTTTTCTTCTAGCTCTTATTGGGAGACCCAGCACCCGCCCTGTTGTCCTTCGGGATGTTTTTTTGTTGTTTGCGGGTACACATGTTGTTCATGTTGAACGGTTTTTCAGTTCTCCGATGTTATTCGGAGTTAATTTGTTTAAACCAGTTATTGGCTTCCTCCTTCTTGCTTTGGCACTAAAACTGGAGAACCCGTGATACCACGGGGGGGGTATAGCCAGAGGGGGAGGGGCCTTGCACTTTTGATGTAGTGCTTTGTGTGGCCTCCAGAGGGCAGTAGCTATACCCCAATCGTCTGGGTCTCCCAATAAGAGCTAGAAGAAAAGGAATTTACGGTAAGTAACAAAATTCCCTTCTTCTTCGGCGCTCCATTGGGAGACCCAGACGATTGGGTGTATAGCTACTGCCTCCGGAGGCCACACAAAGTATTACACTAAAAAGTGTAAGGCCCCTCCCCTTCTGCATATACACCCCCCGTGGGATCACGGGCTGCTTCAGTTTTATGCTTTGTGCGAAGGAGGTCAGACATCCACGCATAGCTCCACTGTTTAGTCAGCAGCAGCTGCTGACTATGTCGGTTGGAAGAAAAGAGGACCCATATGGGGCCCCCAGCATGCTCCCTTCTCACCCCACTTTTGTCGGCGGTGTTTGTTAAGGTTGAGGTACCCATTGCGGGTACGGAGGCTGGAGCCCACATGCTGTTTTCCTTCCCCATACCCCCTCAGGGCTCTGGGTGAAGTGGGATCTTACCGGTCTCCAGGCACTGAGACCGGGCTCCATCCACAGACCCGGAGATCCTGCTGGTTATGGAGCTGGGTATCGTCAGGGACAGGGCCCTGCTACATTAAGGTACTCTGTGTCCCCGTACACATCGCGCACACACACACCAGCATTGCTGGGAGTGCTAGTGCGCCGGGGACAACAGCGCGGAGCGCTTGTGCTATTATTCACTGCAGCTTAGCTGAGTGAATTTATGTGTTAGAAACTGCCGCGCCGGCCGCTGCGGGGTGTTTTACACTGTGGCGCGGCTGGGACTTGTGGTGCGCCGGGGACTTCCGCGCTGGCCGTGCACATAGGACGGCCGCGCTTATTACTCGAGTCCCCGGCTTTGCGGCCTAGTTTTCGCTTCGTTCCCGCCCCCAGCCCTGCCAGTCAGGGGAGGGGCGGGACGCTGTACAGAAAGTCAGCGCCGAGAGCTGGAGTCTGCTTGCATTCTCCAGCCCCCTTCACTGGACACAGTGGGACGCCAGTTTCCCGCTCTTGTCTGGGGCACGCCCACGGCCCGCCCCTCTTCACAAGACGCCGGCAGCCATTCCTGCACGCAGTCTGGGCTGGAGAAGGGAGACAAGCTCTGGGCAACCAGTCACAGGATTCGGGCGACCACACACCCGCTCTTGTGCGGGCGGTAAGCAGCACCTGAAGTGCTGACCCCACTAATACCATTTGTACTTTATGCCTAGATGGCTAGACTACAGCAGCAAAAAAGCAAGGGTGCTAAGGCACGGGCTTTCTATGCTGCTTGTACTGCATGTGCTGAAGTGTTCATTTGTACTTTCTGCTTGTATGCTATACATTGCACTGTACGGTCGCTATTCTTGGCAATATACTTCTAAATGGCTAGACAACAGCAGCAAAAAAGCAAGGGTGCCAAGGCACAGGCTTTCTATGCTGCTTGTACTGCACGTGATACTGTTCCACACGGCAGGTTCCACTGTCCCCATTGTGTGCAATGCTCCCCTGTAGCAATTGGTCAGCCGGGGTCTCTGCTTGAGGTGGCCAAAGGAACCACCTGTGAACCTTGTCCAGGGACAGGGACGGAGTTGCAGTTTCGGCTGATAGATTGTCTGTGACTGTGACTAACAGCAGTCCAGACGGACCATGGGCAATGTTGATACAATGCTCCATGGCCACCCTCATTTGGAACAAATCAGTGCTCCGGGGGGGGTCCCATGCATCCCAGGGCGCAGGCTCTGACACGGACGACAGTCCCAGACAGCCTAAGCGAGCTCGCTGGGAGCGGCACTCGGCTTCATCACTGGTTAGGGTCCCTGCAGGACTCTCTGTATGATGAGGCAGACGTAGCTGATCAGGACTCTGATCCTGAGACCGCTCTCAATCCGGATACACCGGATGGTGACGCCATAGTGAATGATCTTCTAGCGTCCATCAATGGAATGTTGGATATTTCTCCCTCAGCTCCTCCGGTGGAGGAGTCAGCTTCACAGCAGGAGAAATCCCTTTTCAGTATCTCAAGCGTATATTGAGTACTTTTCTGGCCACTCTGACTTTAGAGAAGCAATCCGGAAACACCACACTTATCCAGATAAGCGTTCTCCAATCGTATTAAGGATACACGTTATCCTTTCTTCGGCGCTCCATTGGGAGACCCAGACGATTGGGTGTATAGCACTGCCTCCGGAGGCCACACAAAGCAATTACACTAAAAAGTGTAAGGCCCCTCCCCTTCTGGCTATACACCCCCAGTGGGATCACTGGCTCACCAGTTTTCTGCTTTGTGCGAAGGAGGTCAGACATCCACGCATAGCTCCACTGTTTAGTCAGCAGTAGCTGCTGACTATATCGGATGGAAGAAAAGAGGGCCCATATGGGGCCCCCAGCATGCTCCCTTCTTACCCCACTTGTGGTTTGTAAGGTTGAGGTACCCATTGCGGGTACGGAGGCTGGAGCCCACATGCTGTTTTCCTTCCCCATCCCCCTGAGGGGCTCTGAGGAAGTGGGATCTTACCGGCCACCAAGCCCTGAGGCCGGGCTCCATCCACAGACCCATAGAACCTGCTGGATGTGGAGCGGGAGTGCCGTTCAGGGACAAGGCCCTGCAACTTTCAGGTACTCTGTGTCCCCGTATGGCAGGCCACGCACACCCCAGGCTTGCTGGGTGTGCTAGTGCGCCGGGGACTGTAGCGCTGTGCGCTGGGCTTATAGTCCCCGCAGATTACTGGGGGACTTTATGTGTGTGGATCGCCGCGCCGACCGCCCCTGGAGCGGCGGCGCAGCTGCGACTTGTAGTGCGCCGGGGACGCGCCGACCGCGCTTTTACGGCGGCGGCGCTTCTAACTTTAGTCCCCGGTTTTTCTGCGGCCTAGCTCTGCTTCGTTAACGCCCCCCACCCTGTCAATCAGGGTAGGGGAGAGACGTTGTTCAATCGGCAGCGCCGAGGGCTGGAGCACGATTTACATGCTCCAGCCCTCTCACTGAGCACAGTAGGACACAGGCTTCGCGCTTTTTCTCTGTGCACGCCCTAGGCCCGCCCCCAGGCTTGCAGCTCCCCAGGACGCCGGCAGCCATTATACACATGCAGTCTGGCTGGAGAACGGACGCAGGCTCTGAGGGACCCAGGCTAGGGGTTTCTGGCGACCACACACCCGCGCTAAGCGGGCGGTAAGCAGCACATACGTGCGGCCCCACTAGTGCCACAGTGTTATATTTGTGTACTGCACTGTAAGGTCGCTTCTTGGCTGTACACCCTATATTGCTTTGAGGAGACAACAGCATGTCATCCGCAAAACGCAAGGGTGCCAAGGCACGGGCTGTATACACTGCTTGTACAGCATGTGGGGCTAATCTACCAGCAGGCTCCAACGACTCTCATTGTGTGCAATGTTCAGTCCCAGTGGCACTTCGTCAGCCAGAGCCTATTGTGGTGGTAGCCCAGGCAGAGACGCCTGTGTTACTCCAATCTCTTTGTGGTGCCAAAAAAGGACGGCTCATTCCGTCCTGTTCTGGACCTAAAACTGCTCAACAAGCATGTGAACGCCAGGCGGTTCCGGATGGAATCCCTCCGCTCAGTCATTGCCTCAATGTCTCAAGGAGATTTCCTAGCATCAATAGACATCAAGGATGCTTATCTCCACGTGCCGATTGCTACAGAGCACCAACGCTTTCTACGCTTCGTGATAGGAGACGACCATCTTCAGTTCGTAGCTCTGCCATTTGGTCTGGCGACAGCCCCACGGGTGTTCACCAAGATCATGGCGGCAGTGGTAGCAGTCTTGCACTCTCAGGGACACTCTGTGATCCCTTACTTGGACGATCTACTGGTCAAGGCACCCTCTCAAGAGGCATGCCAACTCAGCTTGACTGTTGCACTGGAGACTCTCCAGACGTTCGGGTGGATCATCAACTTCTCAAAGTCAAATCTGTCACCGACCCAATCACTAACGTATCTTGGCATGGAGTTTCATACTCTCTCAGCGATAGTGAAGCTTCCGCTGGACAAGCAGCGGTCTCTACAGACTGGGGTGCAGGCTCTCCTTCAAAGTCAGTCGCACTCCTTAAGACGCCTCATGCACTTCCTCGGGAAGATGGTGGCGGCAATGGAGGCGGTTCCGTTTGCGCAGTTTCATCTGCGCCCACTTCAATGGGACATTCTCCGCCAATGGGACGGGAAGTCAAAATCCCTGGACAGGAAAGTCTCCCTTTCCCAGACGGCCAAGGACTCTCTGCAGTGGTGGCTTCTTCCCACCTCATTATCACAGGGAAGATCCTTCCTACCACCGTCTTGGGCGGTGGTCACGACAGACGCGAGTCTGTCAGGGTGGGGAGCAGTTTTTCTCCACCACAGGGCTCAGGGTACGTGGACTCAGCAGGAGTCCACCCTTCAGATCAATGTTCTGGAAATCAGAGCAGTGTATCTTGCCCTACTAGCCTTCCAGCAGTGGCTGGAAGGAAGGCAGATCCGAATTCAGTCGGACAACTCCACAGCGGTGGCATACATCAACCACCAAGGGGGGACACGCAGTCGGCAAGCCTTCCAGGAAGTCCGGCGGATTCTGATGTGGGTGGAAGCCACGGCCTCCACCATATCCGCAGTTCACATCCCCGGCGTAGAAAACTGGGAAGCAGACTTCCTCAGTCGCCAGGGCATGGACGCAGGGGAATGGTCCCTTCACCCAGACGTGTTTCAGGAAATCTGTCGCCGATGGGGAAGGCCGGACGTCGACCTCATGGCGTCCCGGCACAACAACAAGGTCCCAACCTTCATGGCACGGTCTCGCGATCAAAGAGCGCTGGCGGCAGACGCCCTAGTGCAAGATTGGTCGCAGTTCCGGCTCCCTTATGTGTTTCCACCTCTGGCACTCTTGCCCAGAGTGCTACGCAAGATCAGATCCGATTGCAGCCGCGTCATACTCGTCGCCCCAGACTGGCCGAGGAGGGCGTGGTATCCGGATCTGTGGCAGCTCACGGTCGGCCAACCGTGGGCACTACCAGACCGACCAGACTTACTGTCCCAAGGGCCGTTTTTCCATCGGAATTCTGCGGCCCTGAACCTGACTGTGTGGCCATTGAGTCCTGGATCCTAGCGTCTTCAGGATTATCCCAAGGGGTCGTTGCCACCATGAGACAGGCTAGGAAGCCCACGTCCGCTAAGATCTACCACAGAACGTGGAGGATATTCTTATCCTGGTGCTCTGCTCAGGGAGTGTCCCCCTGGCCATTTGCATTGCCTACCTTTCTTTCTTTCCTGCAATCTGGGTTAGAAAAAGGTTTGTCGCTCGGCTCCCTTAAAGGTCAGGTCTCGGCGCTATCCGTCTTTTTTCAGAGGCGTTTGGCACGCCTTCCTAAGGTGCGCACGTTCCTACAGGGGGTTTGCCATATCGTACCCCCGTACAAGCGGCCGTTAGATCCATGGGATCTGAACAGGGTACTAGTTGCCCTCCAGAAGCCGCCCTTCGAGCCTCTGAGGGAGGTTTCACTTTCTAGACTATCACAGAAAGTGGCTTTTCTGGTAGCGATCACATCTCTTCGGAGAGTGTCTGAGCTAGCAGCGCTATCATCCAAGGCTCCCTTCCTGGTCTTCCACCAGGACAAGGTAGTGCTGCGCCCCATTCAGGAGTTTCTCCCGAAGGTGGTATCCTCTTTTCATCTTAATCAGGATATCTCTTTGCCTTCGTTTTGTCCTCATGCAGTTCATCGGTATGAGAAGGATTTACATTTGTTGGATCTGGTGAGAGCACTCAGAATCTACATTTCCCGCACGGCGCCCTTGCGCCGTTCGGATGCACTCTTTGTCCTTGTCGCTGGTAAGCGCAAAGGGTCGCAGGCTTCTAAGGCCACCCTGGCTCGATGGATCAAAGAACCAATTCTTGAAGCCTACCGTTCTGCTGGGCTTCCGGTTCCATCAGGGCTGAAGGCCCATTCTACCAGAGCCGTGGGTGCGTCCTGGGCATTGCGACACCAGGCTACGGCTCAACAGGTGTGCCAGGCAGCTACCTGGTCGAGTCTGCACACTTTCACCAAACATTATCAGGTGCATACCTATGCTTCGGCGGACGCCAGCCTAGGTAGAAGAGTCCTGCAGGCGGCAGTTGCCTCCCCGTAGGGGAGGGCTGTCTTTGCAGCTCTAACATGAGGTATTTCTTTACCCACCCAGGGACAGCTTTTGGACGTCCCAATCGTCTGGGTCTCCCAATGGAGCGCCGAAGAAGAAGTGAATTTTGTTACTTACCGTAAATTCCTTTTCTTCTAGCTCCTATTGGGAGACCCAGCACCCGCCCTGTTGTCCTTCGGGATTTTTGGTTGTTTTTCGGGTACACATGTTGTTCATGTTGAACGGTTTTCAGTTCTCCGACGTTACTTCAGAGTGAATTTGTTTAAACCAGTTATTGGCTTTCCTCCTTCTTGCTTTTGCACTAAAACTGGTGAGCCAGTGATCCCACTGGGGGTGTATAGCCAGAAGGGGAGGGGCCTTACACTTTTTAGTGTAATTGCTTTGTGTGGCCTCCGGAGGCAGTGCTATACACCCAATCGTCTGGGTCTCCCAATAGGAGCTAGAAGAAAAGGAATTTACGGTAAGTAACAAAATTCCCTTCTTTTTCTCCCTGACGTGGTCAAGCGCTGGACCCAGTGTCCAAAGGTGGATCCCCCAATCTCCAGGCTTGCGGATAGATCCATAGTTGCAGTGGAAGATGGGACTTCACTTAAAGATGCCATTGACAGACAGATGGTCCTCTGGTTGAATTCTGTCTATGAAGCTATCGGCGTGTCGGTTGCTCCGGCATTCGCAGCCGTATGGGCATTCCAAGCTATTTCAGCTGGCCTTGCGCACGTGGACACTGTCACATGTACATCTGTGCCGCAGATGGCGTCCTTAACCTCGCAATGTCTGCATTGCGACTTACGCTATTAATGCTGTCCTGCACTCTACGAGCCGTACGTCAGTGGCGTCCGCCAACTCCGTGGTTTTACGCAGAGCCTTGTGGTTGAGGGAATGGAAAGCAGATTCTGCTTCCAAAAAAGTGATTAACCAGTTTGCCATTATCTGGTGACAGACTGTTTGGTGAGCGATTGGATGAAATCATTAAACAGTCCAAGGGTAAGGACTCTTCCTTACACCAGCCCAGATCAAACAACACCCAACAGAGGAAGGGACAGTCGAGGTTTCGGTCCTTCCCAGGCTCGGGCAGGTCCCAATTGTCCTCGTCCAAAAGGACTCAAAAGGCTCAGAGAGGCGCAGATTCCTGGCGGGCTCAATCACGCCCAAGGAAGGCAGCCGGAGGAACCGCTACCAAGGCGTTTTCCTCATGACGTTCAGCCCTCTCTCTCCGCATCCGCGGTCGGTGGCAGACTCTCCCGCTTTGGCGACATTTAGCTGCCACAGGTCAAAGACCGGTGGGTGAGAGACATTTTGTCTCACGTGTACAGGATAGAGTTCTGTTCTCGTCCTCCGACTAGATCTTCAGAACTTCCTCACCTCCCGACCGAGCCGATGCTCTTCTGCAGGCAGAAGGAGTGGTAATCCCTGTTCCTCCTCAGGAACAAGATACGGTTTTTACTCCTATCTGGTTGTGGTACCAAAAAACGACGGCTCTTTCCGTTCCGTTTTGGACCTAAAACTGCTCAACAAGCACGTGAAAACCAGGCGGTTCCGGATGGAATCCCTCCGCTCCGTCATTGCCTCAATGTCTCAAGGAGATTTCCTAGCGTCAATAGACATCAGGATGCTTATCTCCACGTACCGATTGCTCCAGAGCACCGGTGTTGGCTACGATTCGTTATTGAAGACGAGCATCTTCAGTTCGTAGCCCTGCCCTTCGGTCTGGCGACAGCCCCACGGGTTTTCACCATGTTCATGGCAGCAGTGGGAGCAGTCCTGCACTCTCAGGGTCACTCTGTGATCCCTTACTTGGACGATCTACTTGTCAAGGCACCCTCTCAAGAGGCATGCCAACACAGCCTGAACGTGGCGCTGGAGACTCTCCAGAGTTTCGGGTGGATCATAAACTTTTCAAAGTTAAATCTGTCACAGACCCAATCGCTGACATATCTTGGCATGGAGCTTCACACTCTCTCAGCGATAGTGCAGCTCCCGCTGGACATACAGCGTTCACTACAGACGGGGGTGCAGTCTCTCCTTCAAGGCCAGTCACACCCCTTAAGACGCCTCATGCAGAGCCAGTCCCTTTCGCGCAGTTTCATCTGCGTCCACTTCTATAGGACATTCTTCGCCAATGGGATGGGAAGTCGACGTCCCTAGACAGGAACGTACCCCTTTCTCAGACGGGCAAGGACTCTCTTCAGAGGAGTCCACCCTTCAGATCAATGTTCTGGAAATCTGGGCAGGGTATCTTGCCCTGCAAGCCTTTCAGCAGAGGCTGGAAGGCAAACAGATCCGGATTCAGTCGGACAACTTCGCAGCGGTGGCATACATCAACCACCAAGGCGGAACACGCAGTCGGCAAGCCTCCCAGGAAGTCCGGCGGATTCTGATGTGGGTGGAAGACAGAGCATACACCATATCTGCAGTTCACATCCCGGGCGTAGAAAACTGGGAAGCAGTCTTCCTCAGTCGCCAGGGCATGGACGCAGGGGAATGGTCTCTGCACCCGGACGGGTTTCAAGAACTCTGTAGCCGCTGGGGGAGGCCGGACGTCGACCTAATGGCGTCTCGGCACAACAACAAGTGCCGATTTTCATGGCGCGGTCTCACGATCAAAGAGCTCTGGCGGCAGGCGCCTTAGTTCAGGATTGGTCGCAGTTCCAGCTACCCTATGTGTTTCCCCCTCTGGCACTGTTGCCCAGAGGGCTACACAAGATCAGCTCCGATTGCCGCCGCGCCATCCTCGTCGCCCCAGACTGGCCGAGGAGGTCGTGGTACCCGCATCTGTGGCATCTCACGGTGGGCCAACCGTGGGCACTGCCAGACCGGCCAGACTTACTGTCCCAAGGGCCGTTTTTCCATCTGAATTCTACGGCCCTGAACCTGACTGTGTGGCCATTGAGTCCTGGATACTAGCATCTTCAGGATTATCTCAAAGGGTCATTGCCACCATGAGACGGGCTAGGAAGCCGACGTCTGCCAAGATCTACCACAAGACGTGGAAGATATTCTTATCTTAGTGCTCTGCTCAGGGAGTGTCTCCCTGGACATTTGCATTGCCTACTTTTCCTTCCTTCCTGCAATCTGGTTTGGGAAAAGGTTTGTCGCTCGGCTCCCTTAACGGTCGAGTCCCAGCGCTGTCTGTATTCTTTCAGAAGCGCATAGTACGACTTCCTCAGGTACGCACGTTTCTGCAGGGGGTTTGTCACATTGTCCCTCCGTACAAGGGGCCGTTAGACCCATGGGATCTGAACAGGGTACTAATTGCTCTCCAGGAGCCGCCCTTTGAGCCTCTGAGGGATGTTTCACTTTCTCGACTTTCACAGAAAGTGGCCTTTTTGGTAGCGGTCACGTCTCTTCAGAGAGTGTCCGAGCTAGCAGCGCGGTCATCCAAAGCTCTCTTCCTGGTGTTTCACCAAGACAAGGTAGTGCTGCGCCTGATTCCGGGGTTTCTCCCTAAGGTGGTATCCCCCTTTCAGCTCAGTCAGGATATCTCCTTACCTTCCTTTTGTCCTCATCCAGTTCATCGATATGAATTGGATTTGCATTTGTTGGATCTGATGAGAGCGCTCAGTATCTACATTTCCCGCACGGCGCCCCTGCGCCGCTCGGATGCACTCTTTGTACTTGTCGCTGGTCAGCGCAAAGGGTCGCAGGCTTCCAAATTCACCCTGGCTCGATGGATCAAGGAACCAATTCTTGAAACCTACCGTTCTGCTGGGCTTCCGGTTCCATCAGGGCTGAAGGCCCATTCTACCAGAGCCGTGGGTGCGTCCTGGGCATTTCGGCACCAGGCTACGGCTCAGCAGGTGTGCCAGGCGGCTACCTGGGCGAGTCTGCACACCTTCACCAAGCGTTATCAGGTGCATGCCTACGCTTAGGCGGATGCCAGCCTAAGTAGAAGAGTCCTGCAGGCGGCGGTTGCCTCCATGTAGGGAAGGGCTGTTTTTACAGTCCAAACTTGAGGTATTAATTTACCCACCCAGGGACTGCTTTTGGACGTCCCAATCGTCTGGGTCTCCCAATGGAGCGCCGAAGAAGAAGGGAATTTTGTTACTTACCGTAAATTCCTTTTTCTTCTAGCTCCAATTGGGAGACCCAGCACCCGCCCCTGTTCCTTCGGGATTTTTGGTTGTTCGGGTACACATGTTGTTCATGTTGAATGGTTTCAGTTCTCCGATGTTCCTTCGGATTGAATTGTTTAACCAGTTATTGGCTTTCCTCCTTCTTGCTTTTGCACTAAAACTGAAGCAGCCCGTGATCCCACGGGGGGTGTATATGCAGAAGGGGAGGGGCCTTACACTTTTTAGTGTAATACTTTGTGTGGCCTCCGGAGGCAGTAGCTATACACCCAATCGTCTGGGTCTCCCAATTGGAGCTAGAAGAAAAGGAATTTACGGTAAGTAACAAAATTCCCTTCATCTGTTGGGAAAGATTTATGCCATCGAGTCAATACAACAGAGAAGATTCTTAGGAAGAGAGAAATTTATAGACTTGCTCATTTTTAACAGGCGCTTTTTAACTTGCTCTTTGCAGGGTGTACGAGTGCAACAAGAGGTGTAAGTGCAACCACAACATGTGCACGAATCGCCTGGTGCAGCACGGCCTCCAGGTGCGTCTCCAGCTCTTCAAAACCCAGAACAAAGGCTGGGGGATCCGCTGCCTGGATGACATAGCAAAGGGTTCCTTCGTCTGTATATACGCAGGTACGGCTCGCTGACACACAAGGTGCACGTTTATCCTATACACACTGACCCCACCTCCTATATACTACACCTGATCACACCAATGGGATCCTGATTCCAGTGCTGGGTCATTTACTGGGCTACTTGCTGTTGTTTTGAGATCCCAGCTTCAGCTCTTCTAGTCTTTTCAACCACACCCACACCACTTATTGGTAGGTGTGTGTGTGCGCTGTAGGCAGAAAGCCAATCGGTGAAGGGGGCGGGGTTATGCAGTGCTTATAAATATGGAAGCTCATCAGTGAGAAGACCGCAAAAAACCCAAACCCACAGCAGGAAGCTGAGACCTGGTTATTTCCCTATCGCTTCATTGGGGGACACAGGAGAGACTGTGTGTGTCCCCCAATGAAGGCTCAGAGAAAAAGATTTTACAGAGTACACAATCTTTATTTTAATGGTGACAAATCAGAGAAGTGATTTTTCCCGATCTGTCCTCCTGCAGGTAAAATCCTGACAGATGACTTTGCAGACAAGGAAGGTCTAGAGATGGGCGACGAATACTTCGCCAACTTAGACCACATCGAAAGTGTGGAGAACTTCAAAGAAGGGTACGAGAGCGAAGCAAAATCGTCCTCCGACAGCAGCGGGGTAGACCTGAAGGAGGACGGAGAAGAGAACAGCGGCAGCGATGAGCAGGAGGAGTCCAATGACAGCTCAGACGACAACTTTGCCAACAAGGAGGACCTGACCAACAGCTCAGTGTGGCGGACATACTCCACGCGCCGGCAAACCAGGGGGCAGAAGGACAATGGGACGTCTGAGTCGGCTTCCAAGGACTCCGCGTTAGCCAGACAAGCCAGCCAGGAGGAGAACACGGACTGCAAGCTGCCGGAGGAGACCTCCAAAAATAAGGTGGCCTCCTGGCTGAGCTCGAATACCATGAATGACACGTACATGGACTCTGACAGCCGGTCGTCTTTGAAACAGGGAGACGCACCCGATGCAGAGAAACTGCTAAAGAAGGAGGAACGTGGCAAGGTGAGAAGGAGCGCGCCCCACCACTAAATCATATGTACAGGAGGAGTTACCAAGGGAACAGCACAGATATAAGATGCTGTTCACACTAATAACATGCTGCTTTATTCTATGTTGTCATACAGGAGGCGGATGAAGCCGGCAAACCTGCTGGGTATGTACAGGAGGAAGAGCCGAACCCTATAAAGGGGTTTCCTATATCTGGTAGGTTTTTTTACACAACTTTAATTTTTTTTTGCCCTTAGGCATGGAGAAAGTAACAGGGTATACGGCTACAACCCGAGCCCGGCGCACCCTCAGGGCATCAGGAGACCAGTCAGCAAGACCTCCATGCACCAGAACCGGCGCCAGTCCAACACGCAGACCAATGATGTAAGCAGACACGGACATGATGATGATGATGGGGGTCATCCTCCAAATGCTGATTTTTATATTTGTACTTTTTAGGAGGTCCTGACACTATCCAGCTCAGAGAGCGAAGGCGGAACAAAGAAGCGGGCCGCGCAGGCTAACGCCGATAGTGACGACATTCAGACCATCTCCTCCGGCTCCGATGTGGATGAGGACAAGAAGAATGTCCCTTTTAACACAGGTAGACCCATCCAGCTGACTTATCATCATGTAAGCACCAATATTGCCATTTTCTTCAGCGCTCTATTGGGAGACCCAGACGATTGGGGTATAGCTACTGCCCTCCGGAGGCCACACAAAGCACTACACTAAAAAGTGCAAGGCCCCTCCCCCTCTGGCTATACCCCCCGTGGTATCACGGGTTCTCCAGTTTTAGCTTTGTGTGCGAAGGAGGTCAGACATCCACGCATAGCTCCACAGATTTTAGTCAGCAGTAGCTGCTGACTATTTCGGATGGAAGAAAAGAGGACACATATAGTGTCCCCAGCATGCTCCCTTCTCACCCCTGGATGGTGTTGTAAGGTTGAGGTACCTATTGCGGGTACGGAGGCTGGAGCCCACATGCTGCTTTCCTTCCACATCCCCCTGAGGGGCTCTGAGGAAGTGGGATCCTGCCGGCCTCAAAGCTCTGACGCCGGGCTCCATCCACAGACCCATTTGAACCTGCTGGATACGGAGCTGGAGTACCGTTCAGGGACATGGCCCTGCACCATTACAGGTACTCTGTGTCCCCGTACACACAGGCACAGCACACTCCAGACTTGCTGGGTGTGCTAGTGCGCCGGGGACAGTAAAGGGTTACAGTCACTGCAGCCTTGCTGAGTGACCTTGTGTTTTGGGAACTACCGCGCCGGACGCTCCGGGAGCGGCGGCGCGGCTGGGACTTGTAGTTCGCCGGGGACTGGGCGCCGACCGCGCTTTTACGGCGGCGGCGCTTATAAATCCAGTCCCCGGCTTCTGCGGCCTAGTGCCGCTTCGTTCCCGCCCCCTCCCTGTCACTCAGGGAAGGGGACAGGCGCTGAGCAATCAGCAGCGCCGAGGGCTGGAGCCTTTTTACATGCTCCAGCCCTCTCACTGCACTCTGTCGGACGCCGGATTCCCGCTCTGCCTTGGGGGCACGCCCACGGCCCGCCCCTACTCACACGAGCTGGGGAAGAAGCCGGCAGCCATTACTGCAGAGCTCGGGGCACCAAGGCAGGACAGTGGCGATCATACACCCGCTTATAGGCGGGCGGTAAGGGCACATATAGTGCTGACCACAATATAGATGCAGTGTATACATGTGTTGTTTTTAACTGCATAGGTCGCTATATGCCCGCTTGGGGAGCGACACATCAGCAGCAGGAAAGCAGGTGTGCTAAGGCACAGGCTTTCTAGGCTGCTTGTTTTGCACGACTGAGGTGTTCATTTGTGTTTATGCTGATATGCTATACATTGCACTGTACAGTCGCTAGTCTTAGCTATATTCTCCTGGAATGGCTAGACTACAGCAGCAGAAAACCAAGGGTGCTGGGGCACAGGTTTTTTTCTATGCTGCTTGTATTGCATGGGCTGCAGTGTGCATTTGTACTTGTGCTTGTATGCTATACATTGCACTGTATGGTCACTCTTCTGGGCTATATTCCCCGAGATGACCAGTCTACAGCAGCAGAAGAGCAGAGGTGCCAGGGCACAGGCTTCTATGCTGCTTGGATTGCATGTGCTGCAGTGTTCATTTGTACTTGTGCTTGTATGCTATACATTGCACTGTAGGGTCACTCTTCTGGGCTATATTCCCCTAGATGACTAGTATACAGCAGCAGAAGAGCAGGGGTGCCAGGGCACAGGCTTCTATGCTGCTTGTATTGCTTGTGCTGCAGTGGTCATTTGTACTTTATGCCTGTATGCTATACATTGCAATGTACGGTCACCAATCTTGGCTATATACTTCTAGATAGCTAGTCGGCAGCGGCAAAAAAGCAACACAGTTTTCAGTGCTGTTTTTACTACATGGGATGCTGTTCATGACACCGTCCCATTGTGTGCATGCTCCCCTGTAGCACGTCGTCTGCCGGGGTCTCTAGCACTTCGTCTGCCGGGGCTCTACTAGTTGTGGCCAAAGAAACCTCCTGTCAACCCTGTCCATGGACAGGGACGGAGTAGTCATAATTTAGAGACTTGCACCCATGGGCAATCTACTTGAACAAAAGGCAGCTCTTCAGGGCTTTGATACTGACATCGCTCTCAATCCGGATACACCGGGTGGTAACGCCATACGGAATGATCCTATACCGTCCACCAATGGAAGGTTGGATCTTCCTCCCTCAGCTCCCCCAGTGGAGATAGGAGACGAACAGGAGAAGTTCCTTTTCAGTGTCTCACGCAGATATTGAGTATTTTTCTGGCCACGCTGACTTCAGAGAAGCAGTCCAGGAACACCACGCTTACCAGATAAGCGTCTTCTCCAAACGTTTTTAGGATACACGTTATCCCTTTTTTCCCCTGACGTGGTCAGCGCTGGACCCAGGGTCCAAAGGTGGATTCTCCAATCTCCAGGCTTGCATATAGAGCCATAGTTGCACTGGAGATGGGGCTTCACTTAAAGATGCCATTCACAGACAGATGGACTCTGGTTGAAATCTGTCTAGGAGGCTATCGGCGTGTCGGTTGCTCCGGCATTCACAGCCGTATAGGCAACCTAACCTTTTCAGCGGTTCTTGCGCAGCTGGCCTTGAGCACATGTACATCTGTACCGCAGAGGCGTCCGTAACTCCGCAATGTCTGCACTGCGACTTACCCTATTAATGCTGTCCTAAAAGTACAGTCGAGGTTTCGGTCCTTCCCAAGCTCGGGCAGGTCCCAATTGTCCTCGTGCAAAAGGGCTACAAAACCTCAGACGGGCTCAGATTCCGGCCGGGCTCAATCACGCCCAAAGAAGGCAGCCGGAGGAACCGCTACCAAGGCGGTCTCCTCATGACTCTCAGCTCTCTCTCTCTCTCCGCATCCGCGGTTGATGGCAGACTCCCCCGCCTTTGGCGACATTTAGCTGCCACAGGTCACAGACCGGTGGGTGACGGACATTGTGCTCACGTGCACAGGACAGTGTTCTGTTCTCGTCCTCCGACTCCATTCTTCAGAACGGCCCCACCTCTCCACCGAGCAGATGCCCTGCTGCAGGCGGTGGACGCTCTAAGAGCAGAAGGAGTGGTGATCCCTGTCCCCCCTCAGGAACGAGGGCGAGGGTTTGTACTCCAATCTCTTTGTGGCTCCAAAAATGGACGGTTCCTTCCGTCCTGTTCTGGTTCTGAAACTGCTCAACGAGCATGCGAACGCCAGGCGGTTCCGGATGGGATCCCTCCGATCCGTCATTGCCTCAATGTCTCGAGGAGACTTCCTTGCCTCAACAGACATCAAAGATGCCTATCTCCACGTGCCAATTGCTACGGAGCACCAACGTTTTCTACGTTTTGTGATAGGAGACGAACATCTTCTGTTCGTAGCTCTGCCATTCAGTCTGGCGACAGCCCCACGGGTGGGCACCAAGGTCATGGCAGCAGTGGTAGCAGTCTTGCACTCTCACGGAGTGATTCCGTACTTGGACGATCTACTCGTCAAAGCAACCTCCCTCGAGGCATGCCAACGCAGCCTGAATGTTACGCTGGAGACTCTCCAGACTTTCGGGTGGATCATCAATTTGGCAAGGTCAAATCTGTCTCCGACTCAATCACTAACGTATCTCGGCATGGAGTTTCATACTCTATCAGCCATAGTGAAGCTTCCGCTGAACCAGCAGCGTTCACTGCGGACAGAGGTGCAGTCTCTCCTTCAAGGCCAGTCGCACCCCTTAAGGCGCCTCATGCACTTCCTAAGGAAGATGGTGGCAGCCATCGAGGCAGTTCTCTTTGCGCAGTTTCATCTGCGCCAACGGCAATCGGACATTCTCCGCAAATGGGATGGGCAGTCAACCTCCCTGGACGGGAAGTCTCCCTTTCCCTGACGGCCGAGGACTCTCTGCAATAGTGGCTTATTCCCACCTCATTGCCATAGCCCCCATCCTGGGCAGTGGTCACGACAGATACGAGTCTGTCAGGGTGGGGAGCAGTTTGTCTCCGCCACATGGCTCAGGGGACGTGGACTCAGCAGGAGTCCACCCTTCAGTTCGATGTGCTGGAAATCGGGGCAGGGTATCTTACCCTATTAGCTTTCCAAAAGTGGCTAGAAGGGAGCAGATCCGAATCCAGTCGGACATCTCCACAGCGGTGGCATACATCAACCACCAAGGAGGGACACGCAGTCAGCAGCCTTCCAGGAAGTCCGGCGAATCCTCATGTGGGTGGAGGACACAGCATCCACCATATCCGCAGTTCACATCCCGGGCGTAGAAAACTGGGAAGCAGGCTTCCTCAGTCGCCAGGGCATGGACGCGGGGGAATGGTCCCTTCACCCGGACGTGTTTCAGGAAATCTGTTGCCGCTGGGGGGGGGCCGGACGTCGACCTAATGGCGTCTCGGCACACCAACAAGGTCCCGGCATTTATGGCACGATCGCGCGATCACAGAGCTCTGGCGGCAGACGCCTTAGTGCAAGATTGGTCGCAGTTCCGGCTCACATATGTGTTTCCACCTCTGGCACTCTTGCCCAGAGTACTGCGCAAAAATCAGATCCGATTGCAGCCGCGTCATACTCGTCGCACCAGAATGGCCGAGGAGATCGTGGTACCCGGATCTGTGGCATCTCACGGTCGGCCGACCGGGGTCACTACCAGACCGACCAGACTTACTGTCTCAAGGGCCGTTTTCTCCATCGGAATTCTGCGGCCCTGAACCTGACTGTGTGGCTTGTGTGTCCTGGATCCTAGCGTCTTCAGGATTATCCCAAGGGGTCGTTGCCACCATGAGACAGGCTAGGAAGCCCACGTCTGCTAAGATCTACCACAGAACGTGGAAGATTTTCTTAATCTGGTGCTCTACTCAGGGAGTGTCTCCCTGGCCATTTGCATTGCCTATCTTTCTTTCCTTCCTACAATAGGAGTTAGAAAAGGGCTTGTCGCTAGACTCCCTCAAAGGGCAAGTCTCAGCACTATCCGTGTTTTTTCAGAAGCGTCTAGCACGTCTTTCTAAGGTGCGCACGTTCCCGTAGGGGGTTTGTCATATCGTACCCCCGTACAAGCGGCCGTTGGATCCATGGGATCTGAACAGGGTTCTAGTTGCTCTCCAGAAGCCGCCTTTCGAGCCTCTGAAGGAAGTTTCCTTTTCTCGCCTGTCACAGAAGGTGGCGTTTCTCGTTGCGATCCCATCGCTTCGGCGAGTGTCTGAGCTGGCAGCTCTGTCATCCAAGGCTCCCTTCCTGGTGTTTCACCAGGACAAGGTAGTGCTGCGCATCATTCCGGAGTTTCTCCCTAAGGTAGTATCCTCGTTTCATCTTAATCAGGATATCTCCTTACCGTCCTTTTGCACTCATCCGGTTCACCGGTATGAGAACGATTTACGTTTGCTAGATCTGGTGAGAGCACTCAGAATCTACATTTCACGCACGACGCCCGTACGCCGTTCCGATGCTCTTGTCGCTGGTACGCGCAAGAGGTTGCAGGCTTCTAAAGCCATCCTGGCTCGATGGATCAAAGAACCAATTCTGGAAGCCTACCGTTTTGCAGGGCTTCCGGTTCTTTCAGGGCTGAAAGCCCATTCAACCAGAGCCGTGAGTGCGTCCTGGGCGCTACGACACCAGGCTTCGGCTCAACAGGTGTGCCAGGCAGCTACCTGGTCGAGTCTGCACACTTTCACCAAACATTATCAGGTGCATACCTATGCTTCGGCGGATGCCAGCTTAGGTAGAAGAGTCCTGCAGGCGGCAGTGACATCCCCGTAGGGGAGGGCTGTTTTGCAGCTCTAACATGAGGTATCTCTTTACCCACCCAGGGACAGCTTTTGGACGTCCCAATCGTCTGGGTCTCCCAATAGAGCGCTGAAGAAGAAGGGAATTTTGTTACTTACCGTAAATTCCTTTTCTTCTAGCTCTTATTGGGAGACCCAGCACCCGCCCTGTTGTCCTTCGGGATTTCTTGGTTGTTTGCGGGTACACATGTTCTTCATGTTGAACGGTTTTTCAGTTCTCCGACGTTATTCGGAGTTAATTTGTTTAAACCAGTTATTGGCTTCCTCCTTCTTGCTTTGGCACTAAAACTGGAGAACCCGTGATACCACGGGGGGTATAGCCAGAGGGGGAGGGGCCTTGCACTTTTTAGTGTAGTGCTTTGTGTGGCCTCCGGAGGGCAGTAGCTATACCCCAATCGTCTGGGTCTCCCAATAAGAGCTAGAAGAAAAGGAATTTACGGTAAGTAACAAAATTCCCTTCTTTCCGACGTTTCATTTTTTATGGGTTTTTTTTTATATAATGTTCCCTTAGTGTTATTCTTTGTAATTTAAAAAAGGAAATGTAATAGTTAATAATCTCCAGGCTGCCAAGGCAACCTGAAGCCAAAAGTTCTTTTGGAATGATGATGGGATCCCCCTGCCCTGTTTTGTTTCCATTTATTTATTTTATTTTTTCTCCCTTTAGGCGGTAAGGCGGTGAAGAGACAAGTGGCTGTAAAATCTACTCGTGGATTTGCCCTGAAATCCACTTACGGTATGACAGTCAAGCCCAACATGGCATCGGCTGATCGAGGCGATGGAGGAGGTGGGCGCAGGGCGACCCGCCAGTTTTACGACGGGGAAGAATCCTGTTACATTATCGATGCCAAATTGGAAGGAAACTTGGGCCGGTACCTAAATGTAAGTTGATTATTTATTTATTTTTTTTTTCCGCATTTTTATTTTCTTTGTCGCTCCATTGGGAGACCCAGACAATTAAGTGTATAGGCTATGCCTCCGGAGGCCGCACAAAGTATTACACTAAAAGTGTAAAGCCCCTCCCCTTCTGCCTATACACCCCCCGTGCTCCCACGGGCTCCTCAGTTTTTATGCTTTGTGCGAAGGAGGCAGACATGCACGCACAGCTCCATAGATTGGTCAGCAGCAGCTGCTGACTTTGTCGGATGGAAGAAAAGTGGGCCCATATAGGGCCCCCAGCATGCTCCCTTCTCACCCCACTCTTGTCGGCGGTGTTGTTAAGGTTGAGGTATCCATTGCGGGTACGGAGGCTGGAGCCCACATGCTGTTTTCCTTCCCCATCCCCCTTAGGGCTCTGGGTGAAGTGGGATCCTATCGGTCTCCAGGCACTGAGACCGTGCTTCATCCACAACTCCTGGGAGCCTGCTGGATAGGAGCCGGGTATCGTTCAGGGACATGGCCCTGCTACTTTGAGGTACTCTGTGTCCCCGTGGGGACCGAGCACAGCAACACTCCAGCATTGCTGGGTGTGCTAGTGCACCGGGGACCGCGGCGCTGACCGGGTTAAATGTGCCATTACACACTCAGCGTCGCTGAGTGTGTTTATGTAGGGGGACTTCCGCGCTGACCGCCGCCGCCATGTTTAACACTGAGGCGCGGCTGGGACTTGTAGTGCGCCGGGGACTTCCGCGCGGCCGCGCTTTTACGGCGGCCACGCTTATTACTCGAGTCCCCGGCTTTTGCGGCCTAGTCTTTCTTCCTCCCGCCCACAGCCCTGACAAGCAGGGGAAGGGCGGGACGCTGTACAGACGAGCAGCAATGAGGGCTGGAGAATGCTTTGCATACTCCACCCCCCTCACTGTGCACTGTGGGGCACCAGTTACCGCACTTTCTGGGTCACGCCCACGGCTCCCTCCTCTCCTCAGGACGCCGGCAGCCATTCCTGTCAGCTCCTCGGACGCTGCAGAGGGGGACAAATTCTGGGAGACCCAGGCAGGGATTCTGGTGGCCTCACAACCGCTTTAAGCGGGTGGTAAGCAGCACCTGTGGTGCTAGCCCCATTGTGCAGAGGTGTAATTATATGTTTATGGTATATACTTTACACTGTATAGTGCACAGTTGTTTTCTGGCTATATACTCTATTGTGTTGCTCAGGGAAGACAATAGCATGGCGCCCACAAAAGGCAGGGGTGCCAAAACACAGGCTTACTATGCTGCCTGCGCCGCATGTACGACGCTGCTACCGGCAGGTTCCACTGACCCTCATTGTGTGCACTGCTCGGCCCCTACTGCACTTGCTCAGCCGGAGCCTCTGCTAAGAGGGGCCCAGGGGGAGCCACCTGCTGACACTCTCCAGGTGACAGGGACGGAGTTTGCAGTCTTTACAGATAAACTCTCTGAAACTATGGCTAAGATACTAGAAGCCTTGCAGTCCAGACCGGTATCTCAGCACAGGGACTCGGTTGAATCCTTGTTCCCTGGCCCACCTCAGCTGGACCAACAATGTCACCCCGGGGTATCTCATGGATCCCAGGCTGAGGGTTCTGACACAGACCCCGGCCCCAGACCGACTAAGCGAGCTCGCTTAGATTTTCCCTCGACATCATCATATTGTGCAGGGTCTCAGCGGGGGGAAGCTCTGGTTGATGATGCGGAGACAGCTGATCAGGATTCTGATCCTGAGGCCGCTCTCAATCTTGATACTCCGGACGGGGACGCCATAGTGAACGACCTTATTGCGTCCATCAATCGTATGTTGGATATTTCTCCCTCAGCTCCTCCGGCGGAGGAGTCAGCTTCTCAGCAGGAGAAATTCCGTTTCAGGTTTCCCAAGCGTACACAGAGTATGTTTCTGGACCACTCTGATTTCAGAGAGGCAGTCCAGAATCACCATGATTGTCCAGATAAGCGTTTTTCTAAGCGCCTTAAGGATACACGTTATCCCTTTCCCCCTGACGTGGTCAAAGGTTGGACTCAGTGTCCCAAGGTGGATCCTCCAATCTCCAGACTGGCGGCTAGATCCATACTTGCAGTTGAAGATGGGGCTTCACTCAAAGATGCCACTGACAGGCAGATGGAGCTCTGGTTGAAATCCATCTATGAAGCTATCGGCGCTTCTTTTGCCCCAGCATTCGCAGCCGTATGGGCGCTACAAGCTATCTCAGCAGGTCAAGCGCAAATTGACGCAGCCACACGCACTTCCGCGCCGCAGGTGGCGTCCATAACCGCTCAGACGTCAGCAATGGCGTCTTACGCTATTAATGCTGTCCTGGACTCTGCGAGCCGTACGGCGGTTGCATCCGCCAATTCGGTGGTACTCCGCAGGGCCTTGTGGCTACGGGAATGGAAGGCAGATTCTGCTTTCAAAAAGCGCTTAACTAGTTTGCCAATTTCTGGCGACCGATTGTTTGGCTAGCGTTTGGATGAAATCATCAAACAATCCAAGGGAAAGGATACATCCTTACCCCAGCCCAAACCGAACATACCCCAACAGAGGAGGGGGCAGTCGAGGTTTCGGTCCTTTCGGGGCGCGGGCAGGTCCCAATTCTCCTCGTCCAAAAGGCCTCAGAAAGATCAAAGGAACTCTGATTCATGGCGGTCTAAGTCACGTCCAAAAAAGACCACAGGAGGTGCCGCTACCAAAGCGGCTTCCTCATGACTTTCGGCCTCCGCAAGCTGCATCCTCGGTCGGTGGCAGGCTCTCCCGCTTTTGCGACACCTGGCTGCCACGGGTAAAAGACCGCTGGGTGAGAGACATTCTGTCTCACGGTTACAGGATAGAGTTCAGCTCTCGTCCCCGACTCGATTCTTCAGGTCATCCCCGCCTCCCGAGCGAGCCGAGGCTCTTCTGCAGGCGCTGGGCACTCTGAAGGCAGAAGGAGTGGTGGTCCCTGTTCCTCTTCAGCAACAGGGTCACGGTTTTTATTCCAACCTGTTTGTGGTCCCAGAGAAGGACGGGTCTTTCCGTCCTGTCCTGGACCTGAAACTGCTCAACAAACACGTAAAGACCAGGCGGTTCCGGATGGAATCCCTCCGCTCCGTCATCGCCTCAATGTCCCAGGGAGATTTCCTTGCATCGATCGATATCAAAGATGCTTATCTCCACGTACCGATTGCTCCAGAGCACCAGCGCTTCTTGCGCTTCGCCATAGGAGACGAACACCTGCAGTTCGTGGCACTGCCATTCGGCCTGGCAACAGCCCCACGGGTTTTCACCAAGGTTATGGTTACTGTAGTAGCGGTCCTCCACTCTCAGGGTCACTCGGTGATCCCTTACTTGGACGATCTCCTGATCAAGGCACCCTCTCAAGAGGCATGCCAACACAGCCTCGACGCTACTCTGGAGACTCTCCAGAGTTTCGGGTGGATCATCAATTTTCCAAAGTCAAATCTGACACCGGCCCAATCGCTGACATATCTTGGCATGGAGTTTCATACCCTCTCAGCGATAGTGAAGCTTCCGCTGATCAAGCAGCGGTCGCTACAGAAGGGGTACAATCTCTCCTTCAAGGTCAGGCACACCCCTTGAGGCGCCTCATGCACTTCCTGGGGAAGATGGTGGCAGCAATGGAGGCAGTCCCTTTCGCGCAGTTTCACCTGCGTCCTCTTCAATGGGACATCCTTCGCAAATGGGACAGGAAGCCGACGTCCCTCGACAGGAACGTCTCTCTCTCTCAGGCGACAAAAGCTTCCCTTCGGTGGTGGCTTCTTCCCACTTCATTATCGAAGGGGAAATCCTTCCTACCCCCATCCTGGGAGGTGGTCACGACGGACGCGAGTCTGTCAGGGTGGGGAGCGGTTTTTCTCCACCACAGGGCTCAGGGTACGTGGACCCGGCAAGAGTCCTCACTTCAGATCAATGTTCTGGAAATACGGGCAGTGTACCTTGCCCTGAAAGCGTTCCAGCAGTGGCTGGAAGGCAAGCAGATCCGAATTCAGTCGGACAATTCCACAGCGGTGGCATACATCAACCACCAAGGCGGCACACGCAGTCGGCAAGCCTTCCAGGAAGTCCGGCGGATCTTGATGTGGGTGGAAGCCACGGCCTCCACCATCTCTGCAGTTCACATCCCGGGCGTGGAAAACTGGGAAGCAGATTATCTCAGTCGCCAGGGCATGGACGCAGGGGAATGGTCCCTTCACCCGGACGTGTTTCAGGAGATCTGTTGCCGCTGGGGGGTGCCGGACGTCGACCTCATGGCGTCCCGGCACAACAACAAGGTACCGACGTTCATGGCACGGTCTCAAGATCCCAGAGCTATGGCGGCAGACGCCTTAGTTCAGGATTGGTCGCAGTTTCAGCTCCCTTATGTGTTTCCTCCGCTGGCACTGTTGCCCAGAGTGTTACACAAGATCAGGGCCGACTGCCGCCGCGTCATCCTCGTCGCTCCAGACTGGCCGAGGAGGTCGTGGTACCCGGATCTGTGGCATCTCACGGTCGGCCAACCGTGGGCACTACCAGACCGACCAGACTTGCTGTCTCAAGGGCCGTTTTTCCATCTGAATTCTGCGGCCCTCAACCTGACTGTGTGGCCATTGAGTCCTGGATCCTAGCGTCTTCAGGGTTATCTCAAGACGTCATTGCCACTATGAGACAGGCTAGGAAACCAACGTCCGCCAAGATCTACCACAGGACGTGGAAAATTTTCCTGTCGTGGTGCTCTGCTCAGGGTTTTTCTCCCTGGCCTTTTGCCTTGCCCACTTTTCTTTCCTTCCTTCAATCCGGATTGGAAAAAGGGTTGTCGCTCGGCTCTCTTAAGGGACAAGTCTCAGCGCTCTCTGTGTTTTTCCAGAAGTGCCTAGCCAGACTTCCACAGGTACGCACGTTCCTGCAGGGGGTTTGTCACATCGTCCCTCCTTACAAGCGGCCGTTAGAACCCTGGGATCTGAACAGGGTGCTGGTGGCTCTTCAGAAACCACCATTCGAGCCAATGAGGGATATTTCTCTCGCACGCCTTTCGCAGAAAGTGGTTTTCCTAGTAGCAGTCACCTCTCTTCAGAGAGTGTCTGAGCTAGCAGCGTTGTCGTGCAAAGCCCCTTTCCTGGTGTTTCACCAGGACAAGGTGGTTCTGCGTCCGGTTCCGGAATTTCTCCCCAAGGTGGTATCCCCTTTTCATCTCAATCAGGATATTTCCTTACCCTCTTTTTATCCTCATCCAGTTCACCAATGTGAAAAGGATTTGCACTTGTTAGATCTGGTGAGAGCACTCAGAATCTACATTTCTCGTACGGCGCCCCTGCGCCGCTCGGATGCACTCTTTGTCCTTGTCGCTGGCCAGCGTAAAGGGTCACAGGCTTCCAAATCAACCCTGGCTCGGTGGATCAAGGAGCCAATTCTCGAAGCTTACCGTTCTGCTGGGCTTCCGGTTCCCGCAGGGCTGAAGGCCCATTCTACCAGAGCCGTGGGCGCGTCCTGGGCTTTGAGGCACCAGGCTACGGCTCAGCAGGTGTGTCAGGCGGCTACCTGGTCGAGCCTGCACACTTTCACGAAACACTATCAGGTGCATACCTATGCTTCGGCGGATGCCAGCCTAGGTAGACGAGTCCTTCAGGCGGCGGTTGCCCACCTGTAGGAAGGGGCCGTTTTACGGCTCCATTACGAGGTATTATTTTACCCACCCAGGGACTGCTTTTGGACGTCCCAATTGTCTGGGTCTCCCAATGGAGCGACAAAGAAGAAGGGAATTTTGTTTACTTACCGTAAATTCCTTTTCTTCTAGCTCCAATTGGGAGCCCAGCACCCGCCCCTGTTTTTTTGTGTACACATGTTGTTCATGTTGAATGGTTTCAGTTCTCCGATATTCCTTCGGATTGAATTTACTTTAAACCAGTTTATAATTTTTTCCTCCTTCTTGCTTTTGCACCAAAACTGAGGAGCCCGTGGGAGCACGGGGGGTGTATAGGCAGAAGGGGAGGGGCTTTACACTTTTAGTGTAATACTTTGTGCGGCCTCCGGAGGCATAGCTATACACCCAATTGTCTGGGTCTCCCAATTGGAGCTAGAAGAAAAGGAATTTACGGTAAGTAAACAAAATTCCCTTCTTTAACCCCTTTGTGTATATGAGAATACTCCCCATCCTCAACCATCGGTTCACCTGACCCTTTGTGTCCCGTTCCAGCATAGCTGCAGCCCTAACCTGTTTGTCCAGAACGTGTTTGTGGACACTCACGACCTGCGTTTCCCTTGGGTGGCTTTCTTCGCCAGCAAGTAAGTAATCCGCTTAACATTCCTCCGCTCTCCCATTAGTGACAGGATGTGTTATTTGTGTGGAGAGGGAAAGAGAATCTTTCACCAGATTTCATGATGTAGGTGCTGAGAGTTTGATTGAACCAATGTTTCACTTATTAGGCTGTGTGCTGTTGTTTCAATACAGAAATATTGAATTGTGGCACACAAAATTACTTCTGATTTATGGGGTTCAAAGAAGACTTCATTCCAGGAGTGCCATTCTCTTAAGTTGTTGTTTCAATACAATCATTGTTTTATCAGCAGGAGATTATCACTACAGGACTAGGTCTCTTGTGCCTCCTAGTCCAGCCACGCTCCCACAGAAAGCAGCCAATCAGTAGTGTGGGCGGGGTTATACATAGCACCGCATTCCAATAGAAAATTGATTTGTATCGTTATTACTGATAACATTTATGGGTAAATGTGATGATGTAACCCCCCCTTATTCTATTTTATTGCAATGATTCGGATGCCAAAATCCAGATTCTGGCTTTTTTTCTTTAAGCCATTTACCAATCGGATTCATTTATATTTTTATAGATCTATGATTCAATATATCCCCCTATAGGGATGAAGGAAAAGACACAGTGCAGCACTTTTTCTGAGCGTAGTAAACCATAAAGCTTGTATTGGCAATATGTGTAATTATTGCACTCCTCTATAGTGAGCACATTAGGCTCATGTAGACTATCTCCTTATTGCTTATTGTTGTGTCCTGCTGCCCGATCAATGTGCTGCGAATAATGCCCTTGGTTGGAGATACCGCAGATGGAGTCTTAAAGCAATAGAGCACATGCGGTGCTTCCAAAATATCCAGCCTTGATTGATAGGGTCCACCCAAGACTGGCTCTATCAAGGCTGGCTGTACTGTAAGTGCCGCATGCGCTGTTTTCCTTTTTTTTTATTTGTATAGATTTAATATTCCTTAACTTAGTGAGAACAAATGTCATGTCACAGGGCTGCCGGTGTTAGCGGGGAACGACGTGTTCCCCACCGGAGCGTGTTAAATCCCACTGTCAGATTGACAGCGAGATATAACTGGCTAACAGCAGCGGGCAGTTTTCTGATCCACACGTGACTGGAGACATGTCAACTGAAAAGATCAGCCGACATGCAGGGAAAGATAGAATCATTGAATGGTGGAGTTGGAAGGGACCTTATAGGCCAAAGGGTGTAACCCTCTGCGAGTGCAGGTTTTTCTAAATCATCCCAGCTATATGTTTATCCAGTTTCCGCTTGAAGATTTCCATTGAGGAAGAGCTCACTACCTCCTGTGGTCGCCTGTTCCACTCCCCTGACTGCCTTCACTACCTCCCGTGGTCGCCTGTTCCACTCCCCTGACTGCCCTCACTACCTCCCGTGGTCGCCTGTTCCACTCCCCTGACTGCCCTCACTATCTCCTGTGGTCACCTGTTCCACTCCCCTGACTGCCCTCACTCCCTCCCGTGGTCGCCTGTTCCACTCCCCTGACTGCCCTCACTATCTCCTGTGGTCACCTGTTCCACTCCCCTGACTGCCCTCACTCCCTCCCGTGGTCGCCTGTTCCACTCCCCTGACTGCCCTCACTACCTCCCGTGGTCGCCTGTTCCACTCCCCTGACTGCCCTCACTACCTCCCGTGGTCGCCTGTTCCACTCCCCTGACTGCCCTCACTACCTCCCGTGGTCGCCTGTTCCACTCCCCTGACTGCCCTCACTCCCTCCCGTGGTCGCCTGTTCCACTCCCCTGACTGCCCTCACTACCTCCTGTGGTCACCTGTTCCACTCCCCTGACTGTCCTCATTACCTCCTGTGGTCACCTGTTCCACTCCCCTGACTGCCCTCACTACCTCCCGGGGTAGCCTGTTCCACTCCCCTGACTGCCCTCACTACCTCCCGGGGTAGCCTGTTCCACTCCCCTGACTGCCCTCACTACCTCCTGTGGTCACCTGTTCCACTCCCCTGACTGCCCTCACTACCTCCTGTGGTCACCTGTTCCACTCCCCTGACTGCCCTCACTACCTCCCGGGGTAGCCTGTTCCACTCCCCTGACTGCCCTCACTACCTCCTGTGGTAGCCTGTTCCACTCCCCTGACTGCCCTCACTACCTCCTGTGGTCGCCTGTTCCACTCCCCTGACTGCCCTCACTACCTCCTGTGGTCACCTGTTCCACTCCCCTCACTGCCCTCACTACCTCCCGGGGTAGCCTGTTCCACTCCCCTGACTGCCCTCACTACCTCCTGTGGTCACCTGTTCCACTCCCCTGACTGCCCTCACTACCTCCCGGGGTAGCCTGTTCCACTCCCCTGACTGCCCTCACTACCTCCCGGGGTAGCCTGTTCCACTCCCCTGACTGCCCTCACTACCTCCTGTGGTCGCCTGTTCCACTCCCCTGACTGCCCTCACTACCTCCTGTGGTCACCTGTTCCACTCCCCTGACTGCCCTCACTACCTCCTGTGGTCACCTGTTCCACTCCCCTGACTGCCCTCACTACCTCCCGGGGTAGCCTGTTCCACTCCCCTGATTGCCCTCACTACCTCCTGTGGTCACCTGTTTCACTCCCCTGACTGCCCTCACTACCTCCTGTGGTCACCTGTTCCACTCCCCTGACTGCCCTCAATACCTCCTGTGGTCACCTGTTCCACTCCCCTGACTGCCCTCACTACCTCCCGGGGTAGCCTGTTCCACTCCCCTGATTGCCCTCACTACCTCCTGTGGTCACCTGTTCCACTCCCCTGACTGCCCTCACTACCTCCCATGGTAGCCTGTTCCACTCCCCTGATTGCCCTCACTACCTCCCATGGTCGCCTGTTCCACTCTGGCTGCCCTCACTACCTCCCGTGGTCGCCTGTTCCACTCTCTGGCTGCCCTCACTACGTTCCGTGGTAGCCTGTTCCACTCTCTGGCTGGCCTCACTACCTCCCGGGGTCGCCTTTTCCACTCCCCTGACTGCCCTCACTACCTCCCAGGGTCGCCTGTTCCACTCCCCTGACTGCCCTCACTACCTCCCAGGGTCGCCTGTTTCACTTCCTGACTGTCCTCACTACCTCCCGTGGTAGCCTTTTCCACTCTCTGACTGCCCTCACTACCTCCCGTGGTCGCCTTTTCCACTCTCTGACTGCCCTCACTGTCAGAAACTTTTTCTTAATGTCTAATCTGAATCTTCCATTAAGTTTCATCCCATTGCGTCTTGTACTTGTGCTAATGAGAATAGGGTATTTCCCTCTGCACTGTGACTTCCTCTCAGATATTTGTAGACCGCTATTAAGTCTCCTCTCAGCCTTCTCTTTAGTTCTTCTAGCTGGTCTTCACAGGACATGGTTTGCAGACCTTCTACCATCTTTGTTGCTCTTCTCTGGACATGCTTCAATATATCGATGACTTTCTTGAATTGGGGCGCCCAGAACTGTACACAGTATTCCAGGTATGGTCTGACCAGGGCAGAGTATAGGGGAATAATCACCTCTCTTGATCTAGATTCAATGCTTGCCTTGATACAGGCCAACAAAATTCTGGGATATATCAAGACCAGCATTAAATCTAAATCAAGAAAGGTACTAATTATTCCCCTATACTCTGCCCTGGTCAGACCCCACCTGGAAAACTGAGTACAGTTCTGGGCGCCCTCAATTCAAGAAAGACATTGATATATTGGAGCAAGTCCAGAGAAGAGCCCCCAAGATGGTAGAAGGTCTGCAAACCATGTCACATGAAGAACGGCTAAAAGAACTAGGAATGTTTTAGTTTGAAAAAGCTAGGGACATAATCTTTGACGTAAATATACATGAAAGGGTTAATTGGTCTAATATTATGCCTCAGCATAGAAATGTTCCTATACTATCACACCCCAGTTATGGATTATAAAAGGGGTTGTCCACATGCCTGATCTTTTGTCGTTCTTGTGAATATAGGACACATCTGCCAATGATCACACAGGGTGGGCCGATGAGCGGTGACTTGTTTGTCATCCGTTCTAGATTAGGGAACTCTCACATCCATATTGATCTGCCCCAGAAAAACAAAGTACAAAAGCTTTCCGTTGGCGTTGGTTCAATGGGTTGTCTCGGTTGCTTTTAGAGGGTAAGATTCCAAAATGCCTGTAAAGAGCAACCACTTTGCGTTTTTCCCCTCTTATTCTAAAAATCCACTCTGTTCTTTAAGGGGTTGTCCAGGCTTGGGGCCTCAAGTTTTGTAGTCTCTTTGTGAAGGTTGACAAAATTTTCCGGCGCTGGGTGGTCATGTGACCAAGTATGCGATTTGCATATTTCCAGCCGCATTCCAACTAGACTTGGCCAGCCTCATTCAATACACTTGTGTTGTGCAGGCTGTGCACGTCTAGTCTGCATGTGACCGCATGTATGAAAATCTTATACTTGCGGTTATTTACGTCTCCTGAGAATCCTGACCGCGTGCACCTAGGACTGCAGACTTGAGGCTGATGCCTGGACAATCCCTTTAAGAATAAACAGGTGTTTAATTCTATCACTTAAGACGAGTGATGAAGTCAAGAACATTATCAGAGGTGGCCACTTTCCCACTCCTTTACGAGGGAGGTAAAGAACACCGCGTGCAGCTCCCGTATAATCACAAACACTTATTGATCCTTGTTGCATCAGGTATCTGGAGATAAAGCTGTGTAAGGTGTATATACTGTGTAATACCGCACTACTTTTACTTGTCTCCTTCTAGGAGGATACGAGCCGGCACCGAGCTCACCTGGGATTACAACTACGAGGTGGGCAGCGTGGAAGGCAAGAAGCTGCTGTGTTGCTGTGGATCCACCGAGTGCAGGGGGCGTCTGCTGTAACTCCTTTCTGCCAAATACCTAATCCTGGTGCTGAAAACATATTCCCCCCCCCCCCCCTCTCTCCCGACTCCACGTCACACACACGTTACCCTCACTCCCTCTTACTGCCTCTCCAGGGGATGAGGAGAGGGCACCTTTTCTTTTCTAGTTTGGTTTAGTTTAATTTTTTTTTTTTTCCTATGTCCAAATAATAAAAGTTAGAGTGTAATTATGGTGTCGTTGCTTATAAGGGGAAGAGCTCTGTTATAACCCCTTTATTTGTGTGTTCACATCTCCTTTCCAACTCCATGCAGTGGTGGTTTGGGGTCTGGAGACCACAACAGCGGTGTTTGCAGGCCATTGATCATCTACATGTTCATGCAGGACCTATCAGAGTAGAACAAAAAAATGTAATAAAATTTGGGTGCACGGAGAGGATAGGGGTCAGTGCTTGCCGCTTTTCTGTAAGGGATTATTCTAAAACAACTAATTTTGAGGGGGTTCAACTTCTCCTGGTGCAAGGATCAGGAGAAACTGATCTAAAATAGCATTGCTTACTATTCATATACAGTGTGTCCACCCATATCCTGTCCACAGCCATTAACTTGAGAACGGCGGCAGCTATAGGCATAGAAGTGGTGTCTAGGTATAATAAAGTAGCCATGCGCTACGCAATGAAACCACCTATAGCGCCACCTGGTGGAAAACAACGGAGTTAGCATTTTTATCTGGAAAATGGAGCGAGATAGAGAAAAAAAGTGATTACAAAGTTGCAGGGCATCATGAATTCAATACGAATCGACACCTTGCATACAGAAATGCTATGATATGAAACCCATGACCCCCCCCCCCCCAAAAAACATTGAATGCTGGTCACGCATATGGCGCTCATTTAACTTTGATGCTCAAAGTGGCCCCCATCAGCTACAATGCACATCTGGCCTCTGCACAGCATACTGTATCTTGCTGCACGCTGTGCAATATGGTAGGTGACACGTTTGCACAAGCATCTGTGATACATCGTCGTAGGTCCTGCAATGTTGGTGGAGGGGTCGCATACACCTGCTGTTTGATGTGACCTCACAGAAAGAAGTCCAATGGGGTCAGGTCAGGTGAGTGTGGAGGCCACTCCACACAGCCTCCATACCCAATGACTTGTAGGAAGGTCTCCATGAGGTATCGCTTCACGTCCGCAGCCTTGTGAGTTTTACACGTTCTAATCATAGCATTTCTGTATACAAGGTGTCGATTCGTATTGAATTGATGATGCCCTGCAACTTTGTAATCACTTTTTCTCTGACACCTCATTGGGGGACACAGGACAATGGGTGTTATGCTGCCTATCCATAGGAGGACACTAAGTAGATGCAAAAGCATAGCTCCTCCTCTGCAGTATACACCCCCTGGCCGGGCCAGGCAGCCTCAGTTTTAGCTTAGTGTCTGTAGGAGGCACTTCCTTTTAAAGGTTTTGTTATTTTTTGAGGGTGACTGTTTCCTTTTGGGACCGATCTCCCACTACCATCATCGGGTGGGAACGTGGAGTGTCGCCTCCACATACCCCCTCCTGCGATGCTGGATTCTGGGCTGGACGACGGATTCCACAGACACCGATTTTCCAAAGCCCAGGGTAGAGGCCTGTGCCCCTATAGCCCAATTCCTCAGCCTCTCTTTGCAGGCTCTGAGTTGAATATGGCACTGGTGTGACCGGACGCAGCAAGCTGACTCTGCTATTTTCACTGCCTGGACGGAAGCAGTGTTTCTTCAGCGCTCTATTGGGAGACCCAGACGATTGGGGTATAGCTACTGCCTCCGGAGGCCACACAAAGCACTACACCAAAAAGTGCAAGGCCCCTCCCCTTCTGGCTATACCCCCCCGTGGTATCACGGGTTCTCCAGTTTTCAAGCTTTGTGCGAAGGAGGTCAGACATCCATACATAGCTCCACAGATTTTAGTCAGCAGTAGCTGCTGACTATTTCGGATGGAAGAAAAGAGGGCCCATATAGGGCCCCCAGCATGCTCCCGTCTCACCCGTGGATGGTGTACGGTTGAGGTACCTATTGCTGGTACAGAGGCTGGAGCCCCACATGCTGCTTTCCTTCCACATCCCCTTGTAGGGCTCTGTGGAAGTGGGATCCTGCCGGCCTCTAAGCTCTGACGCCGGGCTCCATCCACAGACCCAGTTGAACCTGATGGATATGGAGCAGGAGTACAATCAGGGACAAGGCCCTGCATCATACAGGTACTCTGTGTCCCCGGCAGGCACAGACACACTCCGGGCTGGCTGGGTGTTGTAGTGCGCCGGGGACCGTAACGTTGGAGTTAGTGTTCCTACAGTTTACTGGGGGACTTTGTGTTGTGGGAACGCAGCGCCGACCCCCACTGGATCGGGCGGCGCTGCTGTGACTTGTGGTGCGCCGGGGACACGCCGACCGCGCTTTTACGGCGGCGGCGTTTATAACTTTAGTCCCCGGCTTTTTGCGGCCTAGCTCCGCTTCGTTCCCGCCCCCACCCTGTCAATCAGGGTAGGGGAGAGACGCTGTTTCGCAGCAGCGACGAGGGCTGGAGCCTGATTTACATGCTCCAGCCCTCTCACTAGGCACAGAGGGAAGCAGGCTTCCCGCTCTTAGCCAGGAACGCCCAGGGCCCGCCCCCCCTCCTCTCCCAGGACGCCGGCAGCCATTACATGCAGTCTGGCTGGAGGAAGGACGCAAGGCTCTGGGAGACCTGGACTAGGGGGCTTTTGGCAACCACACACCCGCTCTTAAGCGGGCGGTAAGCGGCATTTCAGCTGGCCCCTCTAGTGCCTCAGTGTGTATTGGTGTACTGTGTCACCAGATATATATATTTATTTATTTCTTGCACTGTGAGGTCGCTTCCTGGCTGGATACCCAGATCGCTCTGAGGAAGCAGCAACATGTCATCCACAAAACGCAAGACTGCCAAGGCTAGGGCTGTGTACACTGCGTGTGCTGCATGTGGGGCTGCTCTACCAGCAGGCTCCGATGACCCCCATTGTGTGCAATGCTCCGATCCGGTGCTGCTTCGCCAGCCGGAGTCCGGAGAGGTAGTGACCCAGGCTGAGACGCCTGTAAGTCCTGCCCCGGCGCCAGGGACAGACTTTGCAGTTTTTGCTGATAGAATGTCTGTGACTATGACAAAAATCCTTGAAACTTTGCAATCCATGTCTGGGGCTCAGTCTTTGGACTCGGCGAGGTCTCTGTCCTCTGGCCCCCCTCAGCTGGATCCAATCCAGACTACAAGGGGGTCCCCGGCTTCACAAGCTGAGGATTATGACTCAGATGATAGCCCCAGCCACCCTAAGCGAGCTCGCTGGGAAAGACCCTCAACGTCATCACACTGCTCAGGGTCTCAGCGCAATCAGTCTCCCTGTGAGGTGTCTGAAGAGAGTGATCAGGAATCCACTCCTGGAACCCCTCTCAACCTGGATACCCCTGATGGGGACGCCATGGTAAACGACCTCATCTCAGCCATCAATAGGCTGTTAGATATTTCTCCCCCAGCCCCTTCAGCAGAAGAGGCAGCTGCAGAGCAGGAGAAGTTTCGTTTCCTCTATCCCAAGCGTAAATTGAGTGCTTTGTTGGATCACTCTGACTTCAGAGAATCAATCCAGAAACACGACGCTCACCCAGAAAGACGTTTCTCTAAACGTTCTAGGGATACACGTTATCCTTTTCCCCCCTGATGTGGTCAAGCGCTGGACCCAGTGTCCAAAGGTAGACCCCCCGATTTCCAAACTTGCAGCTAGATCCATAGTTGCAGTGGAGGATGGCGCTTCACTTAAAGATGCCAATGACAGACAGATGGACCTTTGGTTAAAATCTGTCTATGAAGCTATCGGCGCGTCGTTTGCTCCGGCATTCGCAGCCGTATGGGCTCTCCAGGCTATTTCAGCTGGTTTAGCAAAAGTGGATGCTATCATACATCCAGCAGTGCCACAAGTGGCGTCCCTTACCTCGCAGATGTCTGCGTTTGCGTCTTACGCTATCAATGCGGTCCTAGAATCTACCAGCCGCACCTCAATGGCGTCCGCCAATTCGGTAGTTTTGCGCAGAGCCTTGTGGTTAAGGGACTGGAAGGCAGATGCTGGTTCCAAAAAATGTTTAACCAGTTTGCCTTTATCTAGAGATAGACTGTTTGGCGAGCCATTGGCTGACATCATTAAGCAGTCCAAGGGTAAAGACTCTTCTTTACCCCAGCCCAGAACAAGCAAACCTCAGCAGAAAAAGTGGCAGCAGAGGTTTCAGTCCTTTCGAGGTTCGGGCAAGACACCATTTACCTCGTCCAAAGGGTCTCAGAGGACGCAAAGAAACTCAGATTCCTGGCGGGCTCACGCACGCCCCAAGAAAGCAAATGGAGGAACCGCTTCCAAAGCGGCTACCTCATGACTTCCAGCCCCCTCCCGCCGAATCTCCGGTCGGGGGCAGGCTCTCCCGCTTTTGCGACATTTGGCTGTCACAGGTCAAGGACCGGTGGGTGACAGACCTTTTGTCTCGCGGGTACAGAATCGAGTTCAGTTCTCGTCCTCCAGCCCGATTCTTCAGAACCTCCCCACATCCAGACCGAGCAGATGCTCTGCGGCAGGCGGTGGACTCCCTAAGAGCGGAAGGAGTAGTGATCCCTGTCCCTCCTCAGGAACAGGGTCGAGGGTTTTACTCCAATCTCTTTGTGGTTCCAAAAAAGGACGGCTCATTCCGTCCTGTTCTGGACCTAAAACTGCTCAACAAACATGTGCACGCCAGGCGGTTCCGGATGGAAACCCTACGATCTGTCATTGCCTCAATGTCTCGAGGAGACTTCCTTGCCTCAATAGACATCAAAGATGCTTATCTCCACGTGCCAATTGCTACAGAACATCAACGTTTTCTACGTTTTGTGATAGGAGACGACCATCTTCAGTTCGTAGCTCTGCCATTCGGTCTGGCGACAGCCCCACGGGTCTTCACCAAGGTCATGGCGGCAGTGGTAGCAGTCTTGCACTCTCAGGGACACTCGGTGATCCCTTACCTAGACGATCTACTGGTCAAGGCACCCTCTCAAGAGACATGCCAACTCAGCCTGAATGCTACGCTGGAGACTCTACAGTCTTTCGGATGGATCATCAACTTTCCAAAGTCGATCCTGTCACCGACCCAATCACTCACGTATCTTGGCATGGAGTTCCATACTCTAGCAGCGATAGTGAAGCTTCCGCTGAACAAACAGCGATCACTACAAACAGGGGTGCAATCTCTCCTTCAGGGTCAGTCGCACCCCTTGCGGCGCCTCATGCACTTCCTAGGGAAGATGGTGGCAGCCATGGAAGCAGTTCCATTTGCGCAGTTTCATCTGCGCCCACTTCAATGGGACATTCTCCGCCAATGGGACGGAAAGTCAACGTCACTAGACAGGAAAGTCTCCCTTTCCCAGACGGCCAAGGACTCTCTACAATGGTGGCTCCTTCCCACCTCATTGTCTCAGGGAAGATCCTTCCTGCCCCCATCCTGGGCAGTGGTCACGACAGATGCGAGTCTGTCAGGGTGGGGAGCAGTTTTTCTCCACCACAGGACTCAGGGAACGTGGACTCCGCAGGAGTCCACCCTTCAGATCAATGTTCTGGAAATCAGGGCAGTGTATCTTGCCCTACTAGCCTTCCAACAGTGGCTGGAAGGAAAGCAGATCCGAATCCAGTCGGACAACTCCACAGCGGTGGCATACATCAACCACCAAGGAGGGACGCGCAGTCGGCAAGCCTTCCAAGAAGTCCGGCGCATTCTAATGTGGGTGGAAGACACAGCATCCACCATATCCGCGGTTCACATCCCAGGCGTCGAAAACTGGGAAGCAGACTTCCTCAGTCGCCAGGGCATGGACGCAGGGGAATGGTCCCTTCACCCGGACGCGTTTCAGGAAATCTGTCGCCGCTGGGGAGTGCCGGACGTCGACCTAATGGCGTCCCGGCACAACAACAAGGTCCCGGCATTTATGGCGAGGTCGCGCGATCAAAGAGCTCTGGCGGCAGACGCCTTAGTACAAGATTGGTCGCAGTTCCGGCTCCCATACGTATTCCCGCCTCTGGCACTCTTGCCCAGAGTCTTACGCAAGATCAGATCCGATTGCAGCCGCGTCATACTCGTCGCCCCAGACTGGCCGAGGAGATCGTGGTATCCGGATCTGTGGCATCTCACGGTCGGCCGACCGTGGTCACTTCCAGACAGACCAGACTTACTGTCCCAAGGGCCGTTTTTCCATCAGAATTCTGCGGCCCTGAACCTGACTGTGTGGCCATTGAGTCCTGGATCCTAGCGTCTGCAGGATTATCCCAAGGAGTTGTAGCCACAATGAGACAGGCTAGAAAGTCGACTTCTGCTAAGATCTACCACAGAACGTGGAAGATTTTCTTATCCTGGTGTTCCGCTCAGGGAGTGTCTCCCTGGCCATTTGCATTGCCCACTTTTCTTTCTTTCCTGCAATCGGGGTTAGAAAAGGGCTTGTCGCTCAGCTCCCTTAAAGGGCAAGTATCGGCAATATCCGTGTTTTTTCAGAAGCGTCTAGCACGTCTTCCTAAGGTGCGCACGTTCCTGCAGGGGGTCTGTCATATTGTGCCCCCGTACAGGCGGCCGTTAGATCCATGGGATCTGAACAGGGTACTAGTTGCTCTCCAGAAGCCGCCTTTCGAGCCTCTGAAGGAAGTTTCCTTTTCTCGCCTGTCACAGAAAGTGGCGTTTCTTGTTGCGATCACATCGCTTCGGCGAGTGTCGGAGCTGGCAGCTCTGTCATCCAAGGCTCCCTTCCTGGTGTTCCACCAGGACAAGGTAGTGCTGCGCCCATTCCGGAGTTTCTCCCTAAGGTCGTCTCCTCGTTTCATCTTAATCAGGATATATCCTTGCCTTCCTTTTGTCCTCATCCGGTTCACCGGTATGAAAAGGACTTACGTTTGCTGGATCTGGTGAGAGCACTCAGAATCTACATTTCCCGCACGGCGCCCATGCGCCGTTCCGATGCACTTTTTGTCCTTGTCGCTGGTCCGCGCAAGGGGTTGCAGGCTTCTAAAGCCACCCTGGCTCGATGGATCAAAGAACCAATTCTAGAGGCCTACCGTTCTGCGGGGCTTCCGGTTCCTTCAGGGCTAAAAGCCCACTCAACCAGAGCCGTGGGTGCGTCCTGGGCATTACGACACCAGGCTTCGGCTCAATAAGTGTGCCAGGCAGCTACCTGGTCGAGTCTGCACACTTTCACCAAGCATTATCAGGTGCATACCTATGCTTCGGCGGATGCCAGCTTAGGTAGAAGAGTCCTGCAGGCGGCAGTGACACCCCCGTAGGGGAGGGCTGTTTTGCAGCTCTAACATGAGGTATTTCTTTACCCACCCAGGGACAGCTTTTGGACGTCCCAATCGTCTGGGTCTCCCAATAGAGCGCTGAAGAAGAAGGGAATTTTGTTACTTACCGTAAATTCCTTTTCTTCTAGCTCTTATTGGGAGACCCAGCACCCGCCCTGTTGTCCTTCGGGATTTTTTTGTGGTTTGCGGGTACACATGTTGTTCATGTTGAACGGTTTTTCAGTCCTCCGATGTTACTCGGAGTTAATTTGTTTAAACCAGTTATTGGCTTTCCTCCTTCTTGCTTTGGCACTAAAACTGGAGAACCCGTGATACCACGGGGGGGTATAGCCAGAAGGGGAGGGGCCTTGCACTTTTTGGTGTAGTGCTTTGTGTGGCCTCCGGAGGCAGTAGCTATACCCCAATCGTCTGGGTCTCCCAATAAGAGCTAGAAGAAAAGGAATTTACGGTAAGTAACAAAATTCCCTTCTTTAAGGTGAGATCCCCCCTGACTGGTTTCCCAGACAAAGGGAGAAAAGACGCTGCAGGGAAGGCTCCCAGGACAGTTACAGTATTTATTATGAGAAAGTCCCTTGCTGAGTGCAAGGAGGAGAGCCCCAAGTATCCTGCACACACAGTGTTAACTCTTCTCTAGCTTGCTGGCAGGAGAAGGGGAGAAGTCACTCCTGTTTGCAGAAAGTCCTGCAGATAATTTCCCGTGGCAGGGGGAGGGCTCAGGGACTCACGCTGTTTATTTGCTCTAGCAGAAAAAGCCGGCTGATAACCACCAGTGACAAGGGCACACCGACTTCATCTTCGCGCTCTTTTAGCGCTAAGCCCCCCCCCCCCCCACGGCCGCGATAAGCCCCCCTACCCCCAGGAAAGCGTGTGAAGATCTCCATAGAGCTTAATCCTTCCTGAGGACAGGGCCATCGGCTGATTCTGGTGAGGTGCTTGCTTCACTTGTAGCTCTGCTGAGCATTGCTCCCCCTACTGGCATACTCCTATTAGGAACATGCAGAATTTTAAGGGCACTAGGAGTGCTGAGGCCCACATAGTCTATTATTCAGCCTGCAATGCTTGCCATGCTGAGCTACCACGTAAACACACCTCTCTGTAAGTCCTGTGCCCCTATAGCCCCTCAAGACGCTCCTGCCACCACCGCCGCAACCGTCAGCCCAGAGCCTAGGGCTCCCAGCCCACCGGAATGGGCACAGTTTCTGTCCCAATCCATGGAATAACTGGCACAGAACCTGGTGCTGGCTATGCAATGTCGTCCTCCACACCCTTCTGGGTCCCTGGACGGAACGCAGTCTGAGGATACCCCTATGAAGGATCCTTCTGAGGTAATCCGGGCACATGCTTCACCGATTGCAGGGATCAGGAAAAGATCACACGGCCGAGTGTCTCCAGCGGGCTCTCCCTCGGGAGCACACAGGGTAGGCTCTCCCACACGCTCCACGGCTTCTGATGAGCTAGAGGAGGGAGAATGCTGTTTACACCAAGAGGATTCCTTGGTTTCAGCCTCCCCAGATGATCAAACTGCAATAAGACTCCCTTATAGCCGCAATCAACCATACTCTGCATGTGGAGGATCCCCCATCCACTTCCACTGACCATGCGGTCTCCTTTAAGAGGGCAGGGAAACCCCAAAAGGTTTTCGCTGATCACCCAGAGTTTCAGGATATCCTCACAAAGCAAAGGGAGAAGCCTGACAGGCGCTTCGGTAACCGAAAACTCATGGAGTACCTGTACCCTTTTGCCTCACCTGCCCCTAAGGGCTGGGTCTCCCGCCTTAGCACAAAGACGCTCCTGTCTTTACCCCATGGTTCCTCAATCAAGGACCTGACAGACAGGTGGAGCACCTCGCCCGCTCTGCTTTTGAGGCTGCGGGTTCCTCCCTCTCACCCTCCTTTGCCGCTGTGTGGGTCGCAAAGGCGATCTCGGTCTGGGCATAATCCCTTAACACTTCGCTTGAGGAATCCCAGTTCACTCATACCTTCACAGAGGTAACAGCTCAAATTGCCGCTGCGGCGGAGTACCTCATGTAGGCCTCCATGGACGCTGCTACCTGCGCAGCCTTTTCCTGCCTCAAATACCATAGCCATCCGTAGAGCTCTCTGGCTCTGACAATGGCGAGCGGACTCTGCCTCCAAGAACTCTCTCACGTGTCTTCCCTATTTTCAAGACCGATTGTTTGGCTAACGTCTGGACAAGCTCATTTCTGATGCCACGGGAGGAAAGAGTACCTCCCTCCCCCAGCTGAAGTCCAGGACGTCCTTCACCAGACGTCCACAGTCCTCGTTCCGCTCCTTTCGGAACTCATTTGGTTGGTCGACATCCTGTGCTGTCCCCGCCACCAGCCGCGGACTACGCAGGGACTGACCTCAGCTCTCCCCGAAACCCACTTCGTCATGGCAGCCTAGACCGAAACAGTCCAGGACTAGGGAGACTCGGCCACGACTGTTTCCCCCCTCATGACTCCTTCGGCGCCCTGGAAGACACACTCATTTTAGGAGGTCGACTGCGGCTCTTTCATCACATCTGGGCTGCCGCCTCAGACGACAAATGGGTGCAAGACCTTGTGTCTTCCGGTTACCACATAGAATTTCGGACCCGACCCCCGAGTCGGTTCTTTCTCTCAAACCCCCCAAAGACTCAAAACGACGCGAAGCTTTTTTCTCAGCAATCCACTCACTCCAAACAGCAGGAGTGATAATACCTGTCCCAGACGACGAGAAGTTTGGGGGTTTTTATTCCAACCTCTTTGTGGTCCCCAAAAAGGATGGGTCAGTTCGACCCATCCTAGACCTCAAACACCTGAACAAACATGTGCACGTACGGAGATTCAGAATGGAGTCCCTAAGGTCCATTATTGCATCCATGGTGGAAGGGGACTTCCTCGCCTCCATAGACATCAAGGACGCGTACCTGCACATACCCATCGCCCCAGATCACCAAAAGTTCCTCCGCTTCGCAATTAAGGACTCCCACTTTCAATTCGTAGCTCTACCCTTCGGCCTTGCCACCGCACCACGGGTGTTCACCAAAGTCATGGCGGCCACCATGAGCGTCCTTCACGCCAGGGGAGTAGTCGTTCTCCCTTACTTGGACGACCTCCTCAACAATGCCCCCTCCTTCTGCGACTGCTCAACCAGCGTACTGATCACTGTGGACACCCTATCCCGCTTAGGGTGGCTAGTGAATCTGGACAAATCATCCCCGATCCCATCACGATCCATCACCTTCCTGGGCATGTCCCTGGACACCCGTCGGGGCTTGATCCTTCTCCCTCAGGACAAGACGATCGCTCTTCAACGAGCGGTATGCTGCCTTCTACGTCCTCCGTCTCGCTCCATTCGATTCAGCATGAAAGTGCTCGGCAGGATGGTGGCAGCTATGGGAGCAGTACCCTTTACTCAACTGCACCTCCGCCCACTGTAGCTAACCCTTATAGCGGCCTGGGACAAGAGCCCCTTCTCCCTGGACAGACATCTTCACCTGACGCCTTCAGTCAGGTACGCACTCCGCTGGTGGCTTCGGCCCTCATCCCTATCGAAGGGAAGATCTTTTCTCCCAGTGAACTTGGCTGGTCCTGACCTAGGCTGGGGAGCAGTATACCGGCACTACACTGCTCAAGGACGTTGGACGCCCCAGGAGTCTTTCTTACCCATAAACATCCTGGAACTCCGCGCGATCTTCCTCGCGCTCAGAGCGTTCTGCCCTTTGCTAGCGGGTCGTCAGATTCGAGTCCTATCGGACAATGCGACAGCTGTAGCCTATATCAATCGGCAGGGGGCACCCGCAGCAAAGCGGCTTATCTCGAGGCCCACAAGATCCTCAGCTGGGCCAAATCGTCGGGATCAGTGATATCAGCGGTACACATACCGGGGGTAGAGAACTGGGCAGCAGACTTTCTAAGTCGCCAAGGCCTGGCCGCCGGAGAATGGTCTCTCCACCCAGATGTGTTTCTACACATCTGCACTCGCTGGGGCACACCAGACGTGGACCTAATGGCCTCAAGGTTGAATGCAAAGGTACCCACGTTCATAGCCAGGTCACGCGACCCGCAGTCCATCGGCGCGGATGCTCTAGTCTGCTCCTGGCACCAATTCCGCCTGCCTTACATATTTCCACCTCTACCCCTGCTGCCGCAGGTAATCAGGAAGATCAAGGCAGAGGGAGTCCCGGTGATACTGATAGCACCGGACTGGCCCAGGCGCGCCTGGTACGCCCAATTAGTACAAATGCGCTCAGACGCACCGTGGTGCCTTCCAGACATCCCAAACTTGCTGACCCAAGGGCCCATTTCCCATCAGAACTCCAGAGCCCTGAAGCTGACGGCATGGCCATTGAGACCTGGGTATTAACAAGAGCGGGATTCTCCCCCGCGGTTATTTCCACCATGATCAGCGCCCGAAAGCCTGCTTCATCCCGCATTTACCACCGTACGTGGAAAATCTTCCTTTCTTCGGCGCTCTATTGGGAGACCCAGACGATTGGGTGTATAGCACTGCCTCCGGAGGCCACACAAAGCAATTACACTAAAAAGTGTAAGGCCCCTCCCCTTCTGGCTATACACCCCCAGTGGGATCACTGGCTCACCAGTTTTCTGCTTTGTGCGAAGGAGGTCAGACATCCACGCATAGCTCCACTGTTTGTAGTCAGCAGTAGCTGCTGGCTCTATCGGATGGAAGAAAAGAGGGCCCATATGGGGCCCCCAGCATGCTCCCTTCTCACCCGCGGTTGGTGCTTGTAAGGTTGAGGTACCTATTGCTGGTACGGAGGCTGGAGCCCACATGCTGTTTTCCTTCCACATCCCCTGGAGGGCTCTGTGGAAGTGGGATCTTGCCGGCCCCCAAGCCCTGGGGCCGGGCTCCATCCACAGACCCATAGAACCTGCTGGATGTGGAGCGGGAGTGCCGTTCAGGGACAAGGCCCTGCAACTTTCAGGTACTCTGTGTCCCCGGCAGGCACGGACACTCTCAGGGCTTGCTGAGCGTTGTAGTGCGCCGGGGACAGTGGCGCTGTACGCTGGGGGTTAGGTCACTGCAGCTTTGCTGAGTGACGTTGTGTATTGGGAACTACTGCGCCGACCGCTCCTGGAGCGGCGGCGCAGCTGCGACTTGTGGTGCGCCGGGGGCTTTGCGCCGACCGCGCTTTTACGGCGGCGGCGCTTCTAACTTTAGCCCCCGGCTTCTGCGGCCTAGCGCCGCTTCGTTCCCGCCCCCACCCTGTCAATCAGGGTAGGGGAGAGACGCTGCTCAATAGGCAGCGCCGAGGGCTGGAGCTTTATTTACATGCTCCAGCCCTCTCACTAGGCACAAGGGGAAGCAGACTTCCCGCTCTTCGTCGGTGTACGCCCAGGGCCCGCCCCCCCTCTCCACAAGGACGCCGGCAGCCATTACACATGCGATCTGGCTGGGGAGAGGCAGCAGGCTCTGGGAGACCCAGACTAGAGGGATTTCTGGCGACCACACACCGCTCCTAAGCGGGCGGTAAGCTGCACAGTAGTGCTGGCCCCACTAGTGCCTCAGTGATATATAGTGTACTTTTGTCTTGGTACCATATATATATATATATATAGTTGCACTGTAGGTCGCTTCTTGGCTGGACACCCTGTACTGCTCTGAGGAGGCAGCAACATGTCATCCGCAAAACGCAAGGCTGCCAAGGCACGGGCTGTGTGCACTGTTTGTGCTGCATGTGGGGCTGATCTACCGGCAGGCTCCAATGATTCACATTGTGTGCAATGTTCAGTCCCAGTGGCACTTCGTCAGCCAGAGCCTATTGTGGTGGTAGCCCAGGCAGAGACGCCTGTGAGCCCTGCCCCGGTGACGGGGACAGACTTTGCAGTGTTTGCTGATAAAATGTCTGAGGCTATGACAAAAATCCTGGAGACCTTGCAGGCCAGGCCAGTTCCTCAGACCATGGACACTGCTGTGGCTATGCTCTCTGGTCCCCCTCAGTTGGAACTAATCCGTACTTCAAGGGGGTCTCAAGCATCACAAGCTGAAGTCTCTGACTCAGATGACAGTCCCAGGCAGCCTAAGCGAGCTCGCTGGGAAAGACCCTCCACGTCATCACACTGCTCAGGGTCTCAGCGAGAAGAATCTCTCTGTGATGAGACTGAGGACGGTGATCAGGATTCTAATCCTGAGGCCCCTCTCAATCTGGATGCCCCTGAGGGTGACGCCATGGTTAATGACCTTATATCGGCGATTAATAGACTGTTGGATATTTCTCCCCCAGCTCCTTCAGCAGAGGAGGCAGCTGCACAATAGGAGAAGTTCCATTTCCTGTATCCCAAGCGTAAATTAAGTGCTTTTTTGGACCACTCTGACTTCAGAGAATCTATCCAGAAGCACGACGCTCATCCAGACAAGCGTTTCTCTAAACGTTCTAAGGATACCCGTTATCCTTTTCCCGCTGAAGTGGCCAAACGCTGGACCCAGTGCCCAAAGGTTGATCCCCCAATTTCCAAGCTTGCGGCTAGATCCATAGTCGCAGTAGAGGATGGCGCTTCACTTAAAGATGCCAACGACAGACAGATGGACCTTTGGTTGAAATCTGTCTATGAAGCTATCGGCGCGTCGTTTGCTCCAGCATTCGCGGCCGTGTGGGCACTCCAAGCTATTTCAGCTGGTTTAGCACAGGTGGATGCTATCATACATCCAGCAGTGCCACAGGTGGCGTCCCTAACTTCGCAAATGTCTGCGTTTGCGACTTATGCTATCAATGCTGTCCTAGAATCTACGAGCCGTACCTCTATGGCGGCCGCCAATTCTGTGGTTTTGCGCAGAGCCTTATGGTTAAAGGACTGGAAAGCAGATGCTGGTTCCAAAAAATGCTTAACCAGCTTGCCATTATCTAGAGACAGACTGTTTGGTGAGCCATTGGCTGAAATCATAAAACAGTCCAAGGGTAAGGACTCTTCCTTACCACAGCCCAGAGCAAGTAAACCTCAACAGAAAAAGTGGCAGTCGAGGTTTCGGTCCTTTCGAGGCTCGGGCAAGCCCCAATTCTCCTCGTCCAAAGGGACTCAGAAAGGACAAGGGAGCTCAGATTCCTGGCGGGCTCACTCACGCCCCAGGAAAGCAAATGGAGGAACCGCTTCCAAGGCGGCTACCTCATGACTTTCGGCCTCCTCCCTCCGCATCCTCGGTCGGTGGCAGGCTCTCCCGCTTTTGCGACATTTGGCTGTCTCAGGTCAAAGACCGGTGGGTAACAGACATTTTGTCTCGCGGGTACAGAATCGAGTTCAGTTCTCGGCCTCCACTTCGGTTCTTCAGAACCTCCCCACACCCCAACCGAGCAGATGCCCTGCTGCAGGCGGTGGACTCTCTAAGAGCAGAAGGAGTCGTGATCCCTGTCCCCCCTCTAGAACGGGGGCGAGGATTTTACTCCAATCTCTTTGTGGTTCCAAAAAAGGACGGCTCCTTCCGTCCTGTTCTGGACCTAAAACTGCTCAACAAGCATGTGAACGCCAGGCGGTTCCGGATGGAATCCCTCCGCTCAGTCATTGCCTCAATGTCCCAAGGAGATTTCCTAGCATCAATAGACATCAAAGATGCTTATCTCCACGTGCCGATTGCTACGGAACACCAACGCTTTCTGCGCTTCGTCATAGGAGACGAACATCTTCAGTTCGTGGCTCTGCCATTTGGTCTGGCGACAGCCCCCCGGGTGTTCACCAAGATCATGGCAGCAGTGGTAGCAGTCTTGCACTCTCACGGACACTCTGTGATCCCTTACTTGGACGATCTACTAGTCAAGGCACCCTCTCAGGAGGCATGCCAACACAGCCTGAATTTTGCACTGGAGACTCTCCAGGCGTTCGGGTGGATCATCAACTTCCCAAAGTCAAATCTGTCACCGACCCAATCACTAACGTATCTTGGCATGGAGTTTCATACTCTCTCAGCGATAGTGAAGCTTCCGCTGAGCAAGCAGCGGTCACTACAGACAGGGGTGCAGGCTCTCCTTCAAAGTCAGTCGCACTCCTTAAGACGCCTCATGCACTTCCTCGGGAAGATGGTGGCGGCAATAGAGGCGGTTCCGTTTGCGCAGTTTCATCTGCGTCCACTTCAATGGGACATTCTCCGCCAATGGGACGGGAAGTCGACATCCCTGGACAGGAAAGTCTTCCTTTCCCAGACGGCCAAGGACTCTCTGCAGTGGTGGCTCCTGTCCACCTCATTATCACAGGGAAGATCCTTCCTACCACCGTCCTGGGCGGTGGTCACGACAGACGCGAGTCTGTCAGGGTGGGGAGCAGTGTTTCTCCACCACAGGGCTCAGGGTACGTGGACTCAGCAGGAGTCCACCCTTCAGATCAATGTTCTGGAAATCAGAGCAGTGTTTCTTGCCCTACTAGCCTTCCAGCAGTGGCTGGAAGGGAAGCAGATCCGAATTCAATCGGACAACTCCACAGCGGTGGCATACATCAATCACCAAGGAGGGACTCGCAGTCGGCAAGCCTTCCAGGAAGTCCGGCGCATTATGATGTGGGTGGAAGCCACGGCCTCCACCATATCCGCAGTTCACATCCCCGGCGTAGAAAACTGGGAAGCAGACTTCCTCAGTCGCCAGGGCATGGACGCAGGGGAATGGTCCCTTCACCCGGACGTGTTTCAGGAAATCTGTCACCGATGGGGAAGGCCGGACGTCGACCTAATGGCGTCCCGGCACAACAACAAGGTCCCAACATTCATGGCACGGTCTCGCGATCAAAGAGCTCTAGCAGCAGACGCCCTAGTGCAAGATTGGTCGCAGTTCCGGCTCCCTTATGTGTTTCCACCTCTGGCACTCTTGCCCAGAGTGCTACGCAAGATCAGATCCGACTGCAGCTGCGTCATACTCGTCGCTCCAGACTGGCCGAGGAGGGCGTGGTATCCGGATCTGTGGCATCTCACGGTCGGCCAACCGTGGGCACTACCAGACCGACCAGACTTACTGTCCCAAGGGCCGTTTTTCCATCGGAATTCTGCGGCCCTCAACCTGACTGCGTGGCCATTGAGTCCTGGATCCTAGCGTCTTCAGGCTTATCCCAAGGGGTCGTTGCCACCATGAGACAGGCTAGGAAGCCCACGTCTGCTAAGATCTACCACAGAACGTGGAGGATATTCTTATCCTGGTGCTCTGCGCAGGGAGTGTCTCCCTGGCCATTTGCATTACCTACCCTTCTTTCTTTCCTGCAATCTGGGTTAGAAAAAGGTTTGTCGCTCGGCTCCCTTAAAGGGCAAGTCTCGGCGCTATCCGTCTTTTTTCAGAAGCGTCTAGCACGACTTTCTAAGGTGCGCACGTTCCTACAGGGGGTTTGCCATATAGTTCCCCCGTACAAGCGGCCGTTAGATCCATGGGATCTGAACAGGGTACTAGTTGCCCTCCAGAAGCCGCCCTTCGAGCCTCTGAAGGAGGTTTCACTTTCTAGACTTTCACAGAAAGTGGCTTTTCTGGTAGCGATCACATCTCTTCGGAGAGTGTCTGAGCTAGCAGCGTTGTCTTCCAAGGCTCCCTTCCTGGTCTTCCACCAGGACAAGGTAGTGCTGCGCCCCATTCAGGAGTTTCTCCCGAAGGTGGTATCCTCTTTTCATCTTAATCAGGATATCTTTTTGCCTTCGTTTTGTCCTCATGCAGTTCATCGTTATGAGAAGGATTTACATTTGTTAGATCTGGTGAGAGCACTCAGAATCTACATTTCCCGCACAGCGCCCCTGCGCCGTTCGGATGCACTCTTTGTCCTTGTCGCTGGTAAGCGCAAAGGGTCGCAGGCTTCTAAGGCCACCCTGGCTCGATGGATCAAAGAACCAATTCTTGAAGCCTACCGTTCTGCGGGGCTTCAGGTTCCATCAGGGCTGAAGGCCCATTCTACCAGAGCCGTGGGTGCGTCCTGGGCATTGCGACACCAGGCTACGGCTCAACAGGTGTGCCAGGCAGCTACCTGGTCGAGTCTGCACACTTTCACCAAACATTATCAGGTGCATACCTATGCTTCGGCGGACGCCAGCCTAGGTAGAAGAGTCCTGCAGGCGGCAGTTGCCTCCCCGTAGGGGAGGGCTGTCTTGCAGCTCTAACATGAGGTATTTCTTTACCCACCCAGGGACAGCTTTTGGACGTCCCAATCGTCTGGGTCTCCCAATAGAGCGCCGAAGAAGAAGGGAATTTTGTTACTTACCGTAAATTCCTTTTCTTCTAGCTCTTATTGGGAGACCCAGCACCCGCCCTGTTGTCCTTCGGGATTGTTGGTTTGTTTGCGGGTACACATGTTGTTCATGTTGAACGGTTTTCAGTTCTCCGATGTTACTCGGAGTGAATTTGTTTAAACCAGTTATTGGCTTTCCTCCTTCTTGCTTTTGCACTAAAACTGGTGAGCCAGTGATCCCACTGGGGGTGTATAGCCAGAAGGGGAGGGGCCTTACACTTTTTAGTGTAATTGCTTTGTGTGGCCTCCGGAGGCAGTGCTATACACCCAATCGTCTGGGTCTCCCAATAAGAGCTAGAAGAAAAGGAATTTACGGTAAGTAACAAAATTCCCTTCTTCTTTTTCGCTCCTAATTGGGAGACCCAGACAATTGGGTGTATAGCTACTGCCTCCGGAGGCCGCACAAAGTACTACACTTAAAAGTGTAAGGCCCCTCCCCTTCTGGCTATACACCCCCCCGTGGGAGCACGGGTCCTTCAGTTTTTTGCTTTGTGCGAAGGAGGTCAGACACGCACGCATAGCTCCACTGTTTAGTCAGCAGCAGCTGCTGACTATGTCGGATGGAAGAAAAGAGGACCCATACAAGGGTCCCCAGCATGCTCCCTTCTCACCCCACTTTTTGTCGGTGGTGCTTGTTAAGGTTGAGGTACCCATTGCGGGTACGGAGGCTGGAGCCCACATGCTGATTCCTTCCCCATCCCCATTAGGGCTCTGGGCGAAGTGGGATTTTACCGGTCTCCAGGCACAGAGACCGTGCTCCATCCGCAGCCCCTGGAGAAGCCGCTGGATATGGAGCTGAGTATCGTCAGGGACATGGCCCTGCTCCGTCAAGGTACTCTGTGTCCCCGTGCATACGCGCGCACACCGCAGCATTGCTGGGTGTGTTAGTGCGCCGGGGACAACAGCGCTGCTGCGCTTGTGCCATTTCCTCACTTCAGCTTAGCTGAGTGGGTAGACTCAGGGAGAACGGTCGCGCCGGCCGCTGGGACTGCGACGCGGCTGGGACTTGTGGTGCGCCGGGGACTTCCGCGCTGGCCGTGCATATATCACGGCCGCGCTTATTACTACAGTCCCCGGCTTTTGCGGCCTAGTTCGTTCGTTCCCGCCTCCGCACCTGCCAGTCAGGAGGAGGGCGGGACGCTGTACAGAGCATCAGCGCTGAGGGCTGGAGTCGTTTTTACATACTCCAGCCCTCACACCAGGCACAGTAGGACGCAGTTTCCCGCTCTTTGTTTGTGGCACGCCCACGGTCCGCCCCTCTTCACAGAACGCCGGCAGCCATTCCTGCCTGCACGCTGAGCTGCAGAGGGGAGACGGGGAGACCCAGACACGGGATTCTACGGCCTCATACCCGCTGTTCAGCGGGCTGTAAGCAGCCCTCAAGGGCTCACCCCCACTTGTGCCGTTTGTATACTGAGTATTTTGTGTTGCAAATACTTTGTACTGTACGGTCGCTGGTGATTCTCGACTATATACCCTCCTAGATTACAAGGAGGCAACAGCATGTCGTCCGCAAAACGCAAGGGTGCCAAGGCACAGACATTATATGCTGACTGTACCGCATGTGGGGCTGCTCTACCGGCAGGTTCCACTGAACCCCATTGTGTGCAGTGCTCGGCCCCTGTGCAACTTGCACAGCCGGGGCCTCTGCTGGACGTGACCCAGGGTGTACCACCTGTGAATGCTGTCCAGGTGACAGGAACGGAGTTTGCAGCTTTTGCTGACAGATTGTCTATGACCATGTCAAGGATTCTTGAAACATTGCAGTCTAGACCAGTAACTCAGACCATGGACACTGTGGCATCATTGCTCCCTGGTCCCCCTCAGCTGGAACACTTCCAAGCTCCGGGGGTGTCACATGCACCCCAGGGTGACGATTCTGACTCGGACGACAGTCCCAGACAACCTAAGCGGGCTCGTTATGAGGGGCCCTCAACTTCGTCTCACTGGTCAGGGTCCCAGCGGGACGGATCTATGGGTGATGAGGCGGATGTAACTGATCAAGATTCTGATCCTGGGTCCGCCCTCAATCTGGATACACCGGATGGTGACGCCATAGTGAATGATCTTATAGCGTCCATCAATAGGATGTTAGATATTTCTCCGCCAGCTCCTACTCAGGAGGAGGCAGCTTCACAGCAGGAGAAATTCCATTTCAGATATCCCAAGCGTAAATTAAGCACTTTTCTGGACCACGCTGACTTTAGAGATGCAATCCAGAAACACCACGCTTATCCTGAGAAGCGGTTTTCTAAACGGCTTAAAGATACACGCTATCCTTTTCCCCCTGACGTGGTCAAGGGTTGGACCCAGTGTCCCAAGGTGGACCCTCCAATCTCCAGGCTTGCAGCTAGATCCTTAGTTGCAGTAGAAGATGGAGCGGCACTTAAAGATGCCACTGACAGGCAGATGGAGCTCTGGCTGAAATCCATCTATGAAGCTATTGGAGCGTCGTTGGCGCCAGCTTTCGCAGCCGTATGGGCACTCCAAGCTATTTCAGCTGGGCTTATACAGGTCGGCTCGGTCACACGTACATCTGCCCCGCAGGTGGCACCATTGACCTCTCAAATGTCTGCATTCGCGTCTTACGCGATTAATGCTGTCCTGGACTCTACGAGCCGTACGGCGGTGGCGTCAGCCAACTCCGTGGTTTTGCGCAGAGCCCTGTGGTTGAGAGAATGGAAAGCAGATTCTGCTTCCAAGAAGTGCTTAACCAGTTTGCCCTTTTCTCGTGACCGATTGTTTGGGGAGCGTTTGGATGAAATCATTAAACACTCCAAGGGTAAGGACTCATCCTTACCTCAACACAGACAAAACAAGCCCCAACAAAGGAGGGGTCAGTCTGGTTTTCGGTCCTTTCGAGGCTCAGGCAGGTCCCAATTCTCCTCGTCCAAGAGGACTCAAAAGGATCAGAGAGGCTCAGATTCTTGGCGGACGCAGTCACGCCCAAAAAAGACAGCAGGAAGAACCGTTACCAAGACGGCTTCCTCATGACTTTCAGCCTCCTCTCTCCGCATCCTCGGTCGGTGACAGGCTCTCCCGCTTTGGCGGCATTTGGCTGTCACAGGTCAAAGACCGTTGGGTGAGGGACATTCTGTCTCACGGGTACAGGATAGAATTCGTCTCTCGTCCTCCAACTCGTTTCTTCAGAACTTCCCCACCGCCCGACCGAGCCGATGCTCTGCTGCAGGCGGTGACCGCTCTAAAGGCGGAAGGAGTGGTAACTTCCGTTCCTCTTCAAGAACAAGGTCACGGTTTTTACTCCAATCTGTTTGTGGTGCCAAAGAAGGACGGGTCCTTTCGGCCCGTCCTGGATCTAAAGTTGCTCAACAAACATGTAAAAACCAGGAGGTTCCGGATGGAATCTCTCCGCTCCGTCATAGCCTCAATGTCTCAAGGAGATTTCTTAGCATCAATAGACATCAAGGATGCTTATCTTCACGTGCCGATTGCGCCAGAGCATCAGCGTTTTCTACGCTTCGTTATAGAAAGCGAACACCTACAGTTAGTAGCGTTACCTTTCGGGCTGGCAACAGCCCCTCGGGTCTTCACCAAGGTCATGGCAGCAGTAGTAGCTGTCCTGCACTCGCAGGGTCACTCCGTGATCCCGTATTTGGACGATCTACTTATAAAGGCACCCTCTCAAGAGGCATGCCAACACAGCCTGAACGTGGCACTGAAGACTCTCCAGAGTTTCGGGTGGATTATCAACTTTTCAAAGTCAAATCTAACCCCGACCCAATCACTAACATATCTTGGCATGGAGTTTCATACTCTCTCAGCGATAGTGAAGCTTCCACTGGACAAGCAGTGCTCTCTGCAGACAGGGGTGCAATCTCTCCTGCAGAACCAGTCCCACTCCTTGAGGCGCCTCATGCATTTCCTAGGGAAGATGGTGGCAGCAATGGAAGCAGTCCCTTTCGCGCAGTTTCATCTGCGCCCTCTACAATGGGACATTCTCCGCCAATGGGACGGGAAGTCGACGTCCCTCGACAGGGATGTCTACCTCTCTCAGGCAACCAAGGACTCTCTCCGTTGGTGGCTTCTTCCCACCTCATTGTCAAAAGGAAAGTCGTTCCTACCCCCATCCTGGGCGGTGGTCACGACAGATGCGAGCCTATCAGGGTGGGGAGCAGTGTTTCTTCACCACAGGGCTCAGGGTACGTGGACTCAGAGAGAGTCCACCCTTCAGATCAATGTTCTGGAAATCAGAGCAGTCTATCTTGCTCTGCGAGCCTTCCAACAGTGGCTGGAGGGCAAGCAGATCCGGATTCAGTCGGACAATTCCACAGCGGTGGCGTACATCAACCACCAAGGGGGAACACGCAGTCGACAAGCCTTTCAAGAAGTCCGGCGGATTCTGACGTGGGTGGAAAACACAGCATCCACCATATCCGCAGTTCACATCCCAGGCGTGGAAAACTGGGAAGCAGACTTTCTCAGTCGCCAGGGCATGGACGCAGGGGAATGGTCCCTTCACCCGGACGTGTTTCAGGAGATCTGTCGCCGCTGGGGGATGCCGGACGTCGACCTGATGGCGTCACGGCACAACAACAAGGTCCCGGTTTTCATGGCACGGTCTCACGATCACCGAGCTCTGGCGGCAGACGCCTTAGTTCAGGATTGGTCGCAGTTCCGACTACCTTATGTGTTCCCACCTCTGGCATTGTTGCCCAGAGTGCTCCGCAAAATCAGGTCCGACTGCCGGTGCGCCATTCTCGTCGCTCCAGACTGGCCAAGGAGGTCGTGGTACCCGGATCTGTGGCATCTCACGGTAGGACAACCGTGGGCGCTACCAGGCCGTCCAGACTTGCTGTCTCAAGGGCCGTTTTTCCATCTGAATTCTGCGGCCCTGAACCTGACTGTGTGGCCATTGAGTCCTGGATCCTAGGGACCTCAGGTTTATCTCATGATGTTGTTACCACCATGAGACAGGCTAGGAAACCATCCTCCGCCAAGATCTACCACAGAACGTGGAAGATATTCTTATCTTGGTGCTCTGCTCAGGGAGTTTCTCCCTGGCCATTTGCATTACCTATTTTTCTTTCCTTCCTGCAGTCTGGGTTGGAAAAAGGTTTGTCGCTTAGCTCCCTTAAAGGACAAGTCTCTGCGCTATCCGTATTCTTTCAGAAGCGCCTGGCGCGACTTCCTAAGGTACGCACGTTCCTGCAAGGGGTTTGTCATATCATTCCCCCTTACAGGCGGCCATTGGAACCCTGGGATCTGAACAAGGTTC